>NC_091936.1:30502470-30639970 GCF_041260155.1 Ptychodera flava | reverse complement strand
TGAAATTTAAACACTTGTGTAAAATGAATGTGTACATTAGTGATGTACATTAATGTACATAAAAAACTAACACGTTCATATCATCATTATCATCATCAAATCTAACGATGGTGTCCATAGAATTCATTACATAAGCTTGCAGCCCATCAGGGTTATGCAATGCGCCATGGAACACAACACGGAGATATAGCTAGCGGGTTGCCAAAATATTTGATTTAGTTAATTATCTTCTTATCTTCTAGTTTTAGTGGCATAACATCAGAAGTCGGATATATGCGTTGACGTGAAATGAAGTTTGTTTCTTTATGTTGACTCATACATTGTTTATTTATATTGTTTGTTTCTTTGCTTTTTTCGTTAAAAACTATGTATTTTAATGGTTTTAATAGAGCACCTACACAACTATATGTTAAAGCGCCTAACACGTCGAATCTCATGTACAGCTATTTTAAACATTTTTATCTCTTTGCCTTACAAAATTACCTACGCATAAGAAGTGATTGTAATTAATTACTGATAGTAGCTTATCATAATATGTTCTCCCCAGCCTGCGTGAAACTGTACTATGTAACACTGTGACGATCAACATATTTAGAGTGTGTCACTGATTATCTGATGAGCAACCCACGTGACGGACATTCCTTGCCTCTACGAAGCTCTTGGGGGACGCTAAACTGACGGTCTGTCTCTCTGTGTCGGACATTAGAAAAAAAAGGGATTGGAAAAAGGGTTTTACACTATACGTAATAGGCTGTTTACATCGGGATTCAATTAATTCTTTCATTTCACGGGAACTAGTCTCGATTAATCAATTTTATCCAGGGTCGATTTTGTCCCTCTCACTGCGGGCTGTTGTTTTTCATTGTCTCCCACGTTCCACATTGTGCTCTCGGACCCTCAGAGTAAACACTGAATACAATTTGATGTCCAGCTAAGCCGGGGGATTGGGACACTCGGCTTGTTTCGGCGCTAAAACTGTTAGAAGCGCATTACCTCCTTGAACATTTCCAACAAAAGAAGCCCCTTTAGGTACGGTAACGAGATAATTCCAGACACATTGTCTGTGTTTCTCGATACCTAATCTCCTTTCTTTTCTTCGCGATTTCGGTTGTGTAACATGGCGCGATAATTTGCTCACCTTTCCTGTGAGGCGGACAATTCGAATTCAACACTGTAGCAAGCCAAGAGGGGGTAATTTGCCTCAGTTCCAGACCTCTTGACCGACAACAGAACGGCGCCTGCACCCTGAGAACCCATGTTTGCGATTTCCAGGCTTTTTCATCATTCATTGCTGATTTTTATAACCAAATTAAAGTGCCAGTGGCTGCAACTTTTGATGATATTTTCACTGATTTTGTAGTTTTTTAAATATCAATTGCTAGTCCTCCCTTAAGAATGTTAAAACACCAAGTATTTAGCTTGTCAACACAGCGCCAACATGTGTTAGATGTGCCGTTATTGTTTATGTTTGAATTATAGTCCGGACTACAATTCACCTGTCAACAACAATCATAGTGCAGTCTGCGCATGTACACGTCGAGTTGACGACCTGAATACCGAGCATCTAAAAATGCCCAAGTTGGCGAGTAGTTACAAGAAACTCTCATTGATATAAAAAACAAACATTGCTAAGAACATCATCACGACTTGCAGCTATGTACTGACCCCGTTAAGTCACCAAATACTCCACGATACAGTCGTGATTTGCTAAATGATGAATGCAAAGGGCGTGATGGCAGGTTTGTGTTTACCGAATGTGTCCATTGAGGGAAAAGGGTCTGACTGGGTGCAGAATTCGGCTAGGCACAATGGTGTCGCGTTGAATGGCAGCCCTCAGAAATCATCAAACAATTCGTTATTGGAAAATCCCCACAATAGGTGGCAAACACCCGCTTTGTCGCTACATCGCAGGGAAGGGATGCACAGATGAGCTATATTGCGGCCATGCAAAGTTACAGAAACACAATAAAGCATTGCAAGCTGGAGTAACGAAACACCGATTACAAATATAATTGGATTTTTTGCTTACTTGAATGTTTTATTTTTTAGCGTGTTAATCATTTAAAATCATGTATGGACAAACGTCCCAGGAACTGGATTAGGGCGGCGTTAATCCAGGTCATTATTTGTTTCCTAATAACCGGATGTCCATCCGTGTTGAGAAGTTTACTGTGCCATGTCTGGGCAAAGTTTACACCAGACGCTCTAAACCAACACGTTTTCGTTGAAGAATCTTCGGCGAACTTTCCTCACAAGTGTAAGCGTTCTGGTCCACTACGGTCCAAAGTGGCATGCTTTCTTTGTGTCATTCAGCATGAGTAAACAACGACGGCGACAACAAAAACAACAGCTAAAACGACAACAACAACAACAACAAGAACTCTGAAAATCGACGATCCAGAAAGAACGATTGTATGAGTCAATTGACCTTCCAAAGTTCAAACTTCTATAAGGAAGACCAGTAGGCGCGTTTGTTTTTCTTCGGCTCCGTTTTTTTCAAAAACACTGAAATAAGTTTCTGCTGTACGTGTCAAGCAAGGTCGAGAGGTTTCATTTATCAATATGAAATAGCTCTGTACATAAGCTAGCCAAGGTGATAAGGCGAATACCCCGTTATCTAATCTACAAGTCATGTCAGGGTATTGTCCGCGACAGTAGTAGGCGTTTGGGTGGGGACCAACACATACAAACATAATACACCAACAGCGGGTCTGTGAAGAATGTTCCAGATTTTTTACTTTTGAAATTTTACCCCGGGTTGAGAATCAGCACGGTTTCTGCCTTGAAAATGAAACGAATTCTCCTACCGTTCCTAATGACGTCATCACTCTGCGAGTTGGTGCCACATCTGCGGCTCAGCCATTTTAGCATGGTATTGGAATTAGAGAGAACTACATAACTTGAAGGTGCACAACTCAAGGAAATAAGTAAAGTCCTGGAGTTCCGTGTTCGGACAGATCTGACAAACGATTCGGTCAGTCGGATAAAGTTATTGTTTTGTGTCATTGTCTGGGGAAAAATCTGCTTTCCGGTAGTTCAAGGTTAATTGTAGGGGAACTCGACGGCCATATTGCTATATTTATCTCTTATTCATGTTTGTTCCCATTGTCTACACCCTGAATGTAAATCTCTCGACAAATGTCGTGGTACTGGGTATTAAGGCACCCTCTCCGACTGTCTAATTTCTGAAAGAGTGCTGGCTCGAACGAGTTATACCACAAGTCGGCTGGCGTGTTGACCCCTCAGGCCGAGTACAACCACAAAACAACCGTGGGCGAACAGAGTCGATGAACTGTTGCAAATGGTCGGTTATTGTTATTATACATATGTAAATACCCGAGGGTGTCATATCACATGCGAGAGGTGAATTGATTTTTTTGCGCGGTAGCGCACTGTGCGACAGGCAATACGGACCAATTAGTGTGGAAAATGGGAAATTACGTGTCGAGATGCAAGTTCCCCCTTTTCAGTACAGCAACTTATCAAATAAAGAGAAAAACACTCACAAGTTTCCCTTAAAAGGTGTGTCTGCTAAGGCGTTGAACTCACGTGAAATGTCACTCAGCCTGACACCTACCGAAACTGTGTCACCGCATTCTACAATACACAATTCAACTGTGTGTGAGGAAGGTTTGGAATGAAATCATCGCTTTTGAAACACAGCATTCTTTTTTTCTGAGTTTCCATTTATGGGTCTATAAGGGAAGCTGTGTTCGGAAAGCATTCACGGGACACTCGATTTAAAAAAGTTCTCCATGGACGGTCGTCAATCACATCGAGTTCCCGTGCGTTTGAAGGGGACGTATCTAAGAATGGGCGTATGGGCAACGCTCAAAAATGTGTTCGCTGCAAATATCCTATGCTATTTACACGCACTCATTTGGAGTCGTTAAGCCTATTAAACGGGTTGATTTATCATACAGGCGACAATGACTCAATAGGTTGTTAACTGTGCGCGGCATTTTTCAGGCGTTAGATCTGGCCAAAAGCATGGTGTCAACATCACATGATTTAGGGCAGAGAAAAAAACAAAACAAAACACAGGCACTAACCAGATTAACGCTCTGTTGAGTCGCAGACAAATGCCAAGGTGAAGGTGAAGACGGTCTTGCACCAAGGTGTGAAGATCTGGTTACAGCGTCTGACACCTCGTCGAATAAAATGACAACGGCGCTAAGTACAAACAACTATCCACTCTGGCCGACTGTATGCACAACTCACCTGAGACCCCGGGTCATCGCAAGGTTACCGAGCGAGAGGTTATCGAAGGTGGACGCGCACAGGAAAACAAGTTGTTCTCCTACCTGCACGACTGTTGAAGGAGATTAACCGTAAAGTTCTTCTTCTGACTTTCGGGGGAATGGGTTTAAGAAGAGATTCCAGAACAGAAGGCTTAGCCGTTAAGAGTGGTCGGTTATCACGTAAGTTGCCAAGTACCCTCGAGGAAGAAATACCGCCGGAACAATGGTCCGAGAGGCTGAAATTTGGACGCTCAGATGGTTCGATTCTTCGACGGACAATTGGATGAATCGGTGAAAAAGTTCAGAGCCGCGGCATTGTGGCTCTGTTGTTACCGATTGTGTGTGTAAGACATGTGTTCATAATAGGAAAGCGTTGAGGGCAGGATGTGCACTGTTGGTCGGTTCGCATTGTAACACAGGGTGACAAGGACGGGGAGACTGTACACTGAAAATAGCCTTACCTGCTCACACCGCTGTGTCGGCGTTCCTCGAGTCGCAACTTGGGCTAGGACAGCGTCTGTAATGAGTTCCCCGGCGGTTACGGAGTTCACATACACGCTGTGGGCCGAAGAAGATATAAAACACCGTGGAACAGTTGTTGTGCAAACAGTTCAACGCAACGATCGATCAAACAACTTCAAGCAAAGACTGCGAATCACATTTGTCACCTATATCGCTCACACACACCTGGTGATGTCATCACGCAGCCCCACACTGCGCAGGTCACGACGAAATGTGCTTTGACAGGCATTCCCGGTTGCACAATTGTCTATCTCGCCCGCAAGCTTCTATCATAACAATTGGCCATTTTGTCATCACTACACTTTCCTTCGAAATTACATGATTTTCGTATGTGTGTGTACGGGTATCATACCATTACATATTATTACAACCTAGCAACGTTCCCTGAAAGTAAGAACGTGGGCAAAACATAATTTTGCCCACTAAGCGTCGCTGTGCGCTCGAGTGAATCGGCCGCATTTGTGTCGCTATAGTTATTTTTATACTGTTTGGAGCCTATAAAAATACGCGAGACCTTGAACTTGGCTATTTATAGAGTCTAAATCGACTTCGCATGAGTGGTCAGTGTAAGGAAAACGAACTTCTTGTAACCTTGGGTGCAGCCACATCTGTGTCAACTTCGCTAGCTGAGTGTGCTTGTTCGGGCATGGACCCTAAGGCAGACTACGCCACGCCGACCTTAACCGTGAACCGAGCAAAGCGAAACGGCCGATGCTTCGTATATGCCGTCGGTAAAAAAATTACCAAAATTAACTGATAGCGCTGGCTACCCGACGTTTGCGACCACCTTACACGTCCATATTTTGTCACGTCCCACATTATATCATCATCATCATCACCATCATCATCATCATCATCATCATCATCGTTAGACCAATGGGAAAAAAATCTTCGACACACGAAACTAAGTTTAAATTAAAAAATAGTAATCGCATGTTTTCCACGACCGCTTTGCATTCGTAGGAAAAAGACCTGCCGCGAAAATTTCGATGTTTCCAAACGCTTCGCCGTAATGCTACAGAAAGTATCTTGATAAAGAGATAAATACCAATTCGCGATTCATTTATTTAGTTAAAATGAAGATTGTAAGTCCACAACTTAAGAAAATGAAAAGAGGTAACATGGACCCCTCCCTCTTTTTACAGCTGAAAACCGGACGCCTCGATTCCTGTAGGACAAACTCGCGGCCCTGGGCGTTCATTTGGAGCGTGTTGGGATGTTTGAAAACCTCGCAGATCTGAGAATGTCCCGGGGAAGGTTAGAGGTTGAATAATGGATAGATGATTAATGGCGTTTCAGTGTACCTGGCTATGCTCTGGGAGTATACAAGTGTGGATACACATGTATCGCTGAGCATGAAGTCATTGGGGTCTGGAGAATGGATGGGCAAGTCTTGAGAGAGACAGAGCAGATGGCGACAAGAGAAGAAAACTAATTTTGTTTCTTGTGATGGGAACAATCGGTCTTGTTGAAAAAAAAATTCATTCTGCAGAGGATCGGGGGCGCGAGTTAATCAATTCGATCAACGAGCCAAAGTTAATGCTCTTAGAAATATACAACAAAACTCCTACGACAAAACTTAAACTACGGAAGTCGTTCATACCATGGCCGTTCGCAAACATGCACAGCGTCGGACGTACCAAAGACAAGTTTACACCGATTATTTGCAGTTAATGATGCAATGTACACAACCTTCTTATCATCCTTGTCTGCAGATAAGGACTGAAATCAAGCCGTGAAGATCAGATATGTCTTCCTTCCTGCTAATCTTCGTCTCCTTAGCAATGAATTAATAATTGATGAAATGTCCGTCGCGGGACTTGAAAAGCCGGACAAGGAGTCTCTTGTAAGAGAAATCACACACCGGTAATGGCCGATAATGCGACAATTGGCACAAAATGATGTTCTTCCGATGAATCTGAGATTATGCGAGAAGTTCTATCATTGCCATATCGTCTGCCCGTCTAATACATTTGTTCAAAGATTCCGAGATCCGAATACCATGAATACACGCCCACGGCCGGCCTTGGTGAAATGATCGTGCTGATAGGCAGCTACTAGACTCAGAGTCTGTAGGCGTTACGTACAGAATTTGATTTTTTATTGCTTTCAATCATTACTCAAAATGGGCTCTGTCAAACATTCGCCTCCAAACGTAAAGTCACGATATTCGGCTGCGACCTCACGCCGCGTAGAGTCTAAATGAGCATGAAACGCGCAAGCTTGCTTTTTTAAAAAGACGTAACATCTAAATATTTGTTTCAATTTTTCAACCTGAGGCGTAGCAGCTCTCTCACTTTGACACCTATTTCCGTACGGATATATCACACAGTCGCAAACCAAATGTTAGAAATTAGTGCAGATTATAAGAATGGTTTATTGAATTCTATTGCAGAAGGCGTAAAACATAAATTCTCCGTTTCTAACAATCATCTTTCGTGCTGTGGGTAAGTTTTCAAGTTCAACAGCCACCGTTACTGCACTCTGTCCAGGCGCATTGCCAGACGAATTGCCGCTAATCAAATTTTGGCGCGACAATAGGTGTCCAATTTGCGCGAAAGTACGGCTTCATCGTCTTGCCATCGCTATCCCGGTAGTTATCTTGAGCGATCCGTAATGCAATCATGTTCGTGACCCCCTTTCCTTTATCCATAAGCACGAGCTTGATGCGAGAAATCTTTTCACGTACACACGATCTCATTACAACGATACAAAACTTCTCTTTGTGACAGCGTAATTTTCAACCGCTTATCTGTTTTCCATCACTGACATCTCCTTCGCGATAAGTCCTGCAGTTTGATATAACGAGTGATCTTTTCGGTTTCATTAATGTTTAAGTACAGATGCCTTCTGCTCTATTACCGTGGCACTATTCAGTGCTCTTCCGTCAAATACTGTAATCTGCGTTTCCGAGTCGGCGCGTTTAATGATTGCAGACGACACAATGTTTGCGCGGCCGCACTCCGAACAAGATCATCCTGAGATTGGACAAAGCGTATCACATCAGTTCAGGTACTCAATAACTCACAATAACTGATATAGCGTGACTCAATAACTGACACAGCATGACCCGTACTCCTGTCATTTTACTTTTATTACTTTAGTTTTATTTTTATAATAACATATGCGTCCTTATCTCAGTCGATTTACAACTTAATAATGATTTTCATTAATAAATGCCCCTAAATACCGTAATGTGCATGACACGAGGATCACGCAGTTGGTCGGGAGATTAATGACGTCACAAGTTCATAATGGTAGGATAATTGTAGTTATCCGCAGCAATGAACTGTACTCAAACTTGCTAAGGCGTGTGAAATGCTGATTTATACCGTGTCAATAAATTATACTTTGCATCAGCATAATATGTCTGTGTGGAGGAGATGTTAGGAACTGTAGCTACGGAATGGGAGACGTCTCAGTGTGCGCTGCAGTACATCAACATACCGTCCATATAGGCTGACTATGAAATCGTCAAACCCATAGGTAATACCGTCTTTGCTTAGGCCGACAGATATTTTTCCTTTCCTTTCGCAAAAGTCAGCTATTCGGCTCCAGAGGACGACGCCGCGTCGCATACCGCAATGCCTCCACCGTGATACTTGATCTCTGTTCGATCTCTAATAGATCTCTGATCTGTTTGATTCTCCTACGTTCATTTCGAGATTTAATTAAGGCGGAGACAGAGCAAACAAAACGCGATACAAAATATGCCACAGAATGGCAAATATTGTGAAACGTTAGATTGCAGCCGACCGGCTCTTTTTTTAGGTTGACATTAAAAGTACTGATTATATTCTGAGTCTAGTACACCAGAGCAACAATTGCACCATAAACTATACAGCCAGAATTATCAGACTCTGTCTCGTGTACTCTGAACTGAAAATTATAGTAACTGGTTCAGAGGAATTTAAACACCTGAAAGCAAATAATTCTTTGAGTGCCTACGATACACTGAACGACCAATCTTGGTTAACTGCTGATGTTATGCGTAGAAAGTTTAACACTTAGTAACGTTAACTATAATTGCTTTATACAATTTATATACAGTTATACTCAACGTACAGACGGAAAATTGTACTGTTCTTGCGAATATATATATATATATATATATATATATATATATATATAATACATATATAGATATATAGATAGATAGGTAGATAGCTATGTATAATATATTATATATATATATATATATATATATATATATATATATATATATATATATATATATATATATATATATATAGGCGGCCCTGTGGCCCTGGTTAGACCAAAAAACAAAAACAAAACTTAGATTGGTTCTATAGTCGCCCGCATCATCAGGAGAGACCTGCGCGCCATGTTCTCCCCTCCTGTTCAACTTAGCTCATTTGCCGTACTTTTCCCAAACGAATAGCTGATAACGCAATAAATAGATTTTATTTCGCTAGAGTGCTTTAAGGACGAAAGAAAGTACACTACTGCAGTTTGTTGAAATAAAATATTTTTTCTAGTGATCACATACAGAAGTCATTAGGGAGAAAAAGAAAAACTATCCCACCACAGCATCAGTTTTTGGGAAATGTCAAGGACCAGAAACACATCTCTTTCTCTCCAGAATCCGACACTTCACTCAGCAAGATCAACCCAACTCTCTATAAAACCACCGTTATGATTTTTCGGCATCACTTCTCTATTTGCTGTAATAGACACAGTGAGAGAGTGTCGGCTATCGATCACTTGCAATGAGCGCGCACTACCGTATTTTGCTTACTTAGGCCTATACCATTTTTCGCTGATGTTCAATATTTTAATAATTGTATCGTCTTGTTATACATCTACCATCGAGAACAATAGAATTTTGCGTGCACTAAAGCCTTACGGAATGCTCGTTCCGTAGCACATACAGTTTCAAGGCGCCCATCCCCTGCGGCTGTGTGTGTGCGTTCACTGTTGAACGGTTTCAAGGGACCCATTGGACGAGTGCCAGAACATGTCTCGCGCGCGCTCTGTACGTACGTGTAGATTGCACATACACTATCCAGAACTTGCAGAAGCGCGTCCGAGATAGCGTTCCACACTTGCGCTATAAATCGGAAGAAAAATTGTTGACATTTCACGAAAACGGTCATTACTCTGACAAGTTGATGCCCCAGTCACGAATGTAAGATGTATAATAATAAGGTTATTACGAAATACTGCAAAGGATGCACTCGGACATTGGCGCCGCGCACCGCCCGACGCGAAATGCTGCGCCAATGTCCTCGTGCATCCTTTGCGGTATTTTCGTAATAACCTCATAGTCTTGTTCTGGATATGTCATTATTTTATTCTTCCGTAACTCCGATGCGATATAAGTTGCAGACAATCATTTGCATATATCTAATTTACATATTTTTTATTGAAATCATTTTCACCTTGAATGAGACTAATTAAACTTTATTTGCAACTATCTATGTAATATCGTTTAAGGTAGTGGATTAAGAAAAGTACAAGTATTAAAGCGACTACCTCGTTAGATGCGCATGCGCTAATTTGAGTGAAAGTAGCTCGTGAGTAGGGCATATACAAGGTGTTATAGTAATAGCCAGCAGGCAGTAAGTCAGCAAAGTGGTGCCATGATGTCTGCTTCGATGGCAAATGCAACTTTTTGGTTTCAGGAAAAGAACATGACAAAAAACTGAAGACAATAAGCTGTCTGGGGGAAATAGCAATTTGAATTACATAGCAATTGGAAAGATGTGAAAGTTTTCAAACAGTATGACCGTTATCATTATCCAATGCCATCGCGTTGTTTGCCTAATTTGGCCAGTAGGGACAAAACTGGGCGGCTTTCATCTTGTTTTCTGGCGCTTCATGTACCGCGTAAAAGGAATTTTTAGACATCAACCTTTGAACATGTACAGAGCTGCAAACACCGCTAGAATTGTCCAAAAGCCCACACAAGAAAAACATTTCTAAGATAACACTGAAAATAGACTTCACGGGCAACAGCATAGGCGGTGAATACTCTGACCTTTCGACTGTATTGATACGCGGGTGTGAAAAGACGACTCGCAAATCTTTGAGAGGTTCAAAATGGTTTCCTCGCGCCATAATCAAGCTGCTCCCTACATTTACGTGCACCTGGTAGCCTTAAACACCGCTACACAATTTTCTCCATGTAAACACCGTCCAGACGATGTAAAATCTCCTGTATCACAGGCAATGTGATCGCACTTAGTTGATCCACATTCTGTACAAATAGAAAATGCACTTGGGACTCCAGCCAAGGTTTTAACCATTCTTTGACAAGTGTACACAACTTAAAATACTTTTTTGAATGGAGACGTCAGCAGCGAGCAAATTGGGCAAACCATGGAAATCGTTCCGCTCTTCGATTGTTTGCAGTTTAACAGATGAGAATTCCATGCCGTTTCCCCAGGTACAACAAGTCAAACATGGGCAAACAAAAGGGTCCAGCGCGGAGTGTTTACACACCTGTGTATCACTTTCCCTGTAATCTGCCAAACTCATTGTCCCGGAAAAGTACACAGAGAATGCAAAGGTACTTTGGCTACTCGTTTTGCTGCGTGCAAAGAATTACTTGCCATACTAGCCCTGTGCGACGCAATTGCTCTTTGGTTCACATGTTGAGTTTATTTAATGAACCAGAGTTCAGAGACAAGGTGTGAAAACATATTTTTACGCCCTGGAGGAAGCCGACATACAACTGAAGGGGTGAAGAACGGGTCCTGCTTATACAGCCCGAATTGTTTCCGATTACAAAGATGTATTTTCTCATCAATATCTCTCGACATTAGTGCGACTGTCTTCACAATTATTTGAATTTACATAATTACGAACGCAAAGCCGATTTCGTGTCCATGGCAACGCGCGTGAGTATTCCCGAGTGTTAGCTTATCTCTCCCAGCTATGTAGACACCACGACACAGTGATTTCCTCTAATCGAAAACTGGGGTTATACTTCGGGGTTTTTTCCCTCCTGTCACAAGACTATACGTAAAAAGAATTGTATTGTATATGTGAGGAGTGTTTCTTTGATAGTTCCGTTTCTATGTACCTACCTCGCTCTGCGTGCCTCAGGGAGCACGCATTGAAACGCGCCGTGAAAGGAACAATCTGCCGCGGAAAAAACTCGGCGTAGGTGAGTTGGAACATTACGTTTGAAGGGCTTCTTTGACTTCATCGTAACTGACTCATTTTTATCAGGTTTCCCGAGGAACTCGGATCGCATTATCCAGGCATTCTTTGATCACCCCGGTAGAATGGACGCAAAATGAAATTCGCGGCGGAATGTGACGAATCCAGCCGCTTTCAATGTGCACTGCACGTGGGGAAATCAAATACTCCCGCCTCACAGTAGCTTTGATAAATGCTCACTGAAAATGGACGGTTTGAAGCTCTCGAAGAGAACGTGACCATTCCTCACGTTTGGAAAGTATTTTCATTCTCACCGTAACTTATATCTGTCGAGAATGCAGAGCTACAAGGCATGGAGATAGAAAATAAACCCGGAACAGAGGATGCGGATTGACGGAAAAAGCAGGAAAATCGGAATAAACAAAAACATACTAGAGGCAATATCACCATATGTGGATAAAAATATCTCCCATCAAAACATTTAATAAATGCAATATTGGGAACACTACTGGTTCTCGCAGTAACACTGATACCGGTAAATCCATATAAAACTTTCAATGAGCGGCGTTGGTGCTCAGTTGATTTATGATGATGAAGAGAGAGTGCCTGCGGTGTGATTGAACGAGACTTTTTATGTGACAAATAAGCCAATGCTGAACACCATTTTTCATTCTCCCAGCCACAGTTTTTAAAAAGACTAAGGCGTGAACTATAGCAGTGTCCTTGTTCATCTCTACCGCAGCTGTTTTTATTTTAACATCACATAAACAAATCCTGTTCCGCGGGTTGTTCGAGTCGACAATGTTCAAAGTCACGCGTGGTTTGAATATCTAACTTGTAATGCAATCTGGCTACTTCATCAATGTTATATTCTCGGTAAAAAGCGCAACTGTCTTTCTGAACTATTGTCAGTGTTCACAACGGATTGCACGGTGCAATATAACCTGGAAACATTAAAGACGCCGGTTCCTTGAAGGCACGGCTTATACAGGAACGTTCATCCATTCGTTCATTCGTGCACGCCTTCGTCTCTCTCTCTCTCTCTCTCTCTCTCTCTCTCTCTCTCTCTCTCTCTCTCTCTCTCTCTCTCTCTCTCTCTCTCTGACTTCTGTATTTCATTCCGAGGAAGCACATGAAGTACAGATCGTGTGGCGATTTCGTCACTATATTCGATTGATGTTCTCAAATACTGCAGTGTATCAACTGTTTTGAATTTTTGAAAAGCGACGCCAAGAGTATGCTTTGCTCACGGCTATCTACAATATGTCTTTGAGGCATTTGGTTGAGAAAATTAAATCAAGGCGGAAACGCCGGACGGCTCCGGGGTATTGCATTTAACCTTTGACCTCGACATATGCAAGTTCCGCTAACTAGCGTCACGGAAGTCCATGTATGCATCGCGTAATTTTATACGAACAGACAGTTCTTTTTACTGATACAGAAGACCTCGCGGCAATAATGATGGTAGACGTGCTGTGACGCTATAGCGCAGGGCAGATGACATTATTATATTATCCCCATGATAATGTCGTTTTTGAAGGGAAAATGTGCATGGTTAAAAAGATAGTTGATACTAACACAAAGCGATGGGACGTTTTAAGGGAAAATGACAAACGCGCTCCAGACTGACAGAGCATACCTGTAGGAAAGAAAAGATATCGGCCACACAGGACATGTGAATAAAAGGGAAATAGAAGACCACATACAAGTAGTCCGATAAACAGTATAGATAATAAGAATGTGTGATGGTATTGAATATAATTACACACGCAAATAACGACAAACAGACAACGATCATGGGGATGCAGGCCGGGGAGAGGCGGAGAGCAGAGTAAGTTGAAAATATAAGGGGGGAGGGAGAGAGAGAGGGGGAGAGAGGGAGAGAGAGGAGGGAGGAAAGGTGAGAGAGAGGGAAGGAGGGAGGGAGAGGCAAACAATAAATGACAGACTGACATACAGAGAGAGATCAGCATTTCAAGCACAGGTGCGAGATGTACAGTCATACTTTGTTAATGAAGCAAAAAACAAACAGCCATTTAAACACACAACTTTGAAATTACCAAGACTTCTCTGTGGTCGATAGTAAATATTTATTAATATTTGTTCATGTGTGGCAATAACAGTTTCCCTTGATCAATGTACCATGGTAAATTTGATATCTTAATTACCAACGAGTCTGTCTCGTTGTTCAAAATATATCCGGAGCGATACAACCCTCATTAGGTCAAACAACTTTTTACAGCAATAATTGACTTAATTGCTACGGACAATATTTGTCATTCAGCTTGCAAGGGAAATTATTTTCCTAATCATCCTTTCGGGCTTTCCACTCAATAATTCATAGCTTGTCTAAATATAATCTGTATATGTAGCCATCATGTACATACATGTACTTGGCTTTGAGACTTGCACTGAGATCGTTCCTGTTTTTGCAAAGCACGACCATTACCAGGGCTGCATTGACTAGACTTATGATTGAATGACTCCCAGTACCAAACTAGGCCTAGCCCTGCTTACTCTTGTGACAAACAGCTAGACTAATAAATCATTTTTTTACCGTATGCGCTGCTCGACGTTTTCAGAAAATGTAACCAGGCAGGTGACAGCAGTCCAAATGACAGGCTTCTGTGTTGACGTTCCGATTATGCGGGATAGAATTACTAATTTGATATGGAGAATTTTCAGTACTCCCACGATCATGTTTCGCATAATAAAAGTGTCAGTTCAGTAGGAAAATATTTGTTTCTCGCGAAGTGACGATTGAGGAAATACAGCAGGTTTCTCTCGAATGAACCTATGTTACCGGACTCGGACAATAAAGTCAGCCATAACAATTTTCCCTGTTATCATTATCAACAAAGCTGCCCTGACCGAAGTGGAATGTCTCAGACTCCACTGAGGTCAATATCAATGTCAGGCACTCTTCATTTCGCTCTCTGTTTTGTGCGAACCGGCACCTTCGCAATGAATGACCTTGACTTAAGGGACTGGTCAGTTTCTTCGGCCTGGGGGGGGGGCGGTGGATTTTTTTTTGCCGACGTCAAAAAGTGGCTGACCTCCCCTATTCCAAATTTTGAAAACAGGGTGACCCCCCTATTCCAAATTTCGAAAACAGGGTGACCCCCCCCCCGCGCGCGACATAGGTAAAACAAAGGTGGACATAAATTATATATATATATATATATATATACTATATTATATTTTACGTTTTACATATATTTTAAATAGTCATTCTATGTTTTAATGAAATTGTTGACATGTCAGTAGTAAGATAGGAATTTCAAAGTGTCAATCTTAAAGTTTGAATACAGTACATTTTGAATGAGCTGTATTTTGAATGAGCTGTGAATGTATTTAACACTTTCTATGCTCTTTAACCAGATGTCCTGAACTGTTGTACAGAATGGATGTCAATCATTAATATCAAAGAGGAAAAAGCAGTGAATCAAAAACTTTGATGGGTGTTAAGACTTGCCAACCATCCAATTAAATCTCCTGAGGAGCCATAGAGAGCTTTTGTAGCCAAATCTGATGTGTACAGTGTCTGAGAGGACCTTTGAAACCATAAAAGCACAGCTAATAATGACAAAAACTGCCTTTTTAACTGTTATTTTGTTCATAAAAAAGCATCTTTCTACAGAAAACCTGAGACACAAAGGAAAATAATTTCATCAATGAGAAGGAAAGATATCCTGTCATGTTTCTATCTCTAAAATAAGTCACTGTATCAAATATATATTGTGAAATAATAGTGCATGTTGCTTTCTCATACTGAATTCTCATAGAGAGAACAGAAAAGTATCAGGAATTTGTCATGCTTTTCATATGAACTGCAGATTTCATAATGGTACACTTTCACTTAGCAAACATCAAGATATCTCTGGCATATATCTCTGATTTATTAAAGTATGGCGCCCAAAGGGCGCGCCGAAAAATATGAAACATCCTGATATCTCTGATGTATATGCCTTGTATATTAAAGTCATGCACCTGAAGGGCGTGCTGAAAAATGTCTGATATATTAAAGTAATGAGCTTGAAGAGCACGCTGACAATATATTGAACATACAGATATCTCTGATATATGTATGCTTGATATGTTAAAGTTGGGCGTGCTGAAAAATATAACTGATTATTAAAGTTACGCGCCCGAAGGGCGCGCCGAAAAATACAACTGAATGATGAAATTTGTGGCTGACACTAGCATTTTAGGCAATGATGAGCCTGTGTCAAAATTCAAAAACACACTGACCCCCCTATTGGGCATTTCAAAAACATGGTGACCCCCCCCCCCTATCACCAAAGTCAAAAACAGGGTGACCCCCCCATGAATCCACCGCCCCCCCCAGGCTGAAGAAACTGACCAGTCCCTAACCGATTATGAATATGATCAGTAAACGTATTCGAACCGCAGACTTCGCAGTGATTCTGGAGCGCCTGTGCTTTAAGCCACAATGGGCTTTTTTTAGATCTCCTAGACTGATCTAAAATGGGCTGTACTCTTTCTTTTCATAATAAATCCAGATTTCATTTGAACACAGGCATTTCATATTCGTCGAAATCGACAGCTTGATCTCTACACTCAGTCTACTGTTTGTTGTTTCTGTGTCTGGCTTTATGGCAGGAAATCTAGTTGATAAGAATGAATGGATAGGGAAGACGGACGAAGCAGCACAAAGCCATATCACAGATGCACGAAATGCACCTTTTTTGGTAGTGAAGTTTATGAAATGCGGAACTTTTCTCTTTACCACTTACGTCTGATCAACTTATTCTATGTATGTATGTATGTATGTATGTATGTATGTATGTATGTATGTATGTATGTATGTATGTATGTATGTATGTATGTATGTATGTATGTATGTATGTATGTATGTATCTATGTATCTATGTATCTATCTATGTATCTATGTATCTATGTATGTATCTATGTATGTGTGTATCTATGTATGTGTATCTATGTATCTATGTATCTATTATGTATCTATGTATGTATCTATGTATGTATCTATGTATATATTATGTATGTCTCCCGCTCCCCTCTCTCATTCACCCAGTCACATTGTATCATCGTATTTAATGGTTGAGGAAAGCCTTACGTGACACGAGGAGATTTAACCCAAGGTAACATACGTGCACTCACAGTACGATGTTATCGGATGAGACCGATGAACAACACAACGACGTCATGGAATGACAAATATTTTGATTTCTGATAGCTCCCACTTTGTTTCCTTGACAATCTGATCAACGAATACAAACTGATGTTGGTTTTAGTCGCATGGTTCGTTTGTCTGTCGCAAGCCTATTTTGCGACCATACTGTAACATTCAGTTCAGCTCTGTAGTTGTAACGCTTCGTTTTATCGCTGTGTGTAACAAGGTCCCCCGGTGCGTGAATCAATACCCTACCTTACGCTTCGTATTCTTCTCGGTGTTTTCTTGCCGAGTGATGATGGCTTGTCAAACACTTCTCTGGGGTTTTTCTTTCGGCGGGTAAATCGTGCACTTCACCAAATCGCCGTAATATTCAAAGAAAAGATGAAATTCCCTCCTGACACCCACGCTGCGATCTGAGACAAGCGACATCGATACCCGTGGCAGTCCAAACCATCCCTAGCGTCATCAACAACGTATAGCGATGTGTGTGTCATCGAAATTGATACCTTTCAAATTAACTCGACAAGGAAAAAAAAACGATTCTAATGTGAAGCCTGCATAATCGGCTTATCGCTGTATTTGAAAAATATGTAGTCGGGGGATTATGGGAACGGTGTAGATGAGGTTCATTACCACTATGCGCGGTGTTTCTTTCACTTTAACTAATCCAAGATAGTACAACAACAACTGATTGTGCAAATCCAGGGACATTATTCAAAGCACATTCACATATTTGCCTCTTCGCAATTACCAGCTTTGCTCTGTTTTTCACGGATTTCCAGTCTCTTCCTCCGCCTGCTAGGAAGCATCCATGGATAAAATGACCTCATTAGAGGATCTCACCGGTGCGTTTTCCCGGATAGAGGAAAATAACGGAATAGGAAAGACTAGCGTGTGTAATTCAATTGAATGGAGACGTGGACTAGTCAGCGGACACAATTCGAAGTTATGAATGGAAAACCAGTATGTGTAATGGACTGAATATTCCCCGTTTTTTATTTCCGTCGAAGCTGAGGCCCAAAATATCAGTTGGAGCTTTTAATCGCATTCTGATTATTTGGAAGCTCACAATCCTTCTTTAGGCAGGCGTTAGAACTTCTGTTTTAATATGTTATCAGATGAAACGGATATAAAACCCGAAGAAATAAAGTTTTTTTATCATGCATGAGTTTGAAAACAGCGTTTAGTACATACGAAGTACGTTTATATCTTGCGTATGTATGTACTTACGTACGTACGCACGTATGTGTGCATCTATTTATGTATGTACGTATGTATGTATGTATGTATGTATGTATGTATGTATCTATGTATCTATCTATCTATCTATCTATCTATCTATCTATCTATCTATCTATCTATCTATCTACTATCTATCTATCTATCTATCTATCTATCTATCTATCTATCTATCTATCTATCTATCTATCTATCTATCTATCTATGTACGTACGTAACAAAATATGCTTCGTGATGTCTTTAGAAAAATGAAATGAATGTTTTAATGAAATGTTGATAAACGCACTTATTTGGTTTGGTCGCTGTTTAGAGCAAGTTATGGAGAGAATCTAAACTGCGTAATACAGTACAATGAACAGATGAACAAAGCCACTGTCACTGGGTGTGATTGCTTACAGATCAGGTCGTAGATATACACAGTAAATTATCATGAGATGAATAAAAATATTGATGTCAAGAAAATGCTTTAGTACGTGCATTTATCAGTCAATAACTATGTTATGTTCAGGAGTCAGAAGTTCGTTCGCCATCAAGAGGACCCTATAGCATGGTGTACTCGCATATAAAACCGTCGCCATATTTTTGTTAAATGAAATCTACCCGGCCGCCGCCCTATTTATTTTCGATAAGACATTCGCATCAAGTGCCGTGGATAAAATAAGTAATGACGAGCGGCCAATCAGCGTGCCCAATCAGGATAGTGCATAGACGAACTGTGCCCTCGGAACCAGTGTCATGTCACTGTATTTGGCACCATCTTCCCTAGACATCAAATGCTGATATGGAGAGCTAGGGGAGGACACTTATTACATTAAAAGGCACGGTCTTTGAGTTTTCCCTGATTTGAATGTACAGTCTTGATGATGGTCATGATAAAATCTCCCGTGAACTTTTGTCCAGACGATTACCCGATCCGCAGAGAGCGTGATAAAACACAGCCAAGCACGGACCGAACCAGATCGAAAGTTCACGGTACTGTGTGACCATCCGTATGTCCAAACATTTAAACCATCTTCCGTAAGAACTCTGCAAAAAATTCATCCTAAACTTTTGAACTCAACCGAGAATAGTGCTAAGTCTATTTTCAGAAGATTGCATGTGAGTTTATTATTTTGCTCGTGCATTTCTTGTGGAGATCTGCATTCGATGGGATGTAAAGGCAGACAGGATGCTGTCTCAAGGAGGAGAACAACATGAAATCATCAAACAGTTTCATAAAGCTATGTCAAGATATCCTCTACTTTTTGAAAAATTCAATACAACACCTAAAGACATCATAGATAACATCAGACTCCGAATAACTTAAGGTGTGGTGGTACCTGATCAGTACTCTTTGGGGAGCCAAGGCAGCTGACTGTATTGTTTTCAAATCCCCGAAACAGTCGCCTTTGTAAATAACTGATGAACACTCATGGAGCTTTTAATAATGTTCATTCTTTGCTACATGATAATTGTTATAAACTAATCCTGCTGATGTCATATCTTCATCATTCATCTGACACCATCTTAGAGAACACATAATGATCCACTCTTTGCATTTGCATGACGTTACTATACACCATCGCTGTACTTATTTCTGTCCCAGTGAATTGAAACTGTATGACTACTTTTGAATATATATATATATATATATATATATATATATATATATATATATATATATATATATATATATATATATATACATATTTACTTGTATGTTTCCAGTTATCGAAAATGTCGGGAGTTTTTAACCACTTTAGATGAATTATTAGTACACGATATGCTAGTCGAGACCTCGTGTCTGTTAATACACGTTGTAAATGGGTTACAGTTTTCTACGGTGTGAGCAGAAAAGTTTTTAATTTTGTAATGCTGTTAACGTAAGGCATCCCCGCGTATTTCCATACTACGTCATGGAAAGTGGCGAGTGCATAATTACGTAGTTAGTCTACCTTGCAACACTGAAATGACATGTCCGGTAGATGCCCCGTGCTTCCAAATACCTTCCTGTCGCTACGGATCAATAGAAGGAAAGCGCAAGACATTTAAAACGCGGTTAGGGACCACCTGGGCCTTGCTCAATGGGTCACGACTCAGATGAAATATTTTAACTGATTCTTGCTGTTTGCTTCAGGCGTTTGACTTTCCGTATTCTCTGTTCGGAATAATGTCAGCTTGCATCGTTTGCAACGAGGTTATTGTCGATGTGATTGTGATAAACGCATGCGCATTTCATAAAATAAGTTAAGACCTGCGGAATGGTACTTTCTGGAACAAATCACTTTTATTTGTATTTTTCTTGTATTTTGAAAGTTTCACCAAGGCTTTTTATATTATTTAGGCTAAAATTTAACTATTGTAACTTTCGACTAGATAAAGCACAACGTACTTAAGTGCCGGCCATGATAATTAATATTTCAAACACTGGTTGAATAACAAAGCAATCGTACTTGAGAAAAGCAAAAGTGTGACTGTGTTGTCTCACTGAAAGGTAGGAAGTGGAAACTACTGTCTATCCTTAAAATTATTGCACAGTTTTGGATTGGTCTGTCTGACTTTAGCGAACGCAGGGTCACTACATTCGGAAAACCGTTGGGTTGCTAAAACATTTTGCGACGAAGCCAACCGTATTCTAGACCTTAGTGACAAGGTCATGAAGATTGTACAGCAGTGTAGAAAAGTCTGCTTGCAGCGCCAGTACTCGCACCGTTGCTGCCGCTAAAATTTTCCCTACCAAGCCACAATATGCAAATTGCCATTACCATATGTGACAAGGCAACAGCCAATGACGTATCCTTCACGACTGATAAAAGTATCGCTCATTCATGGGCTAATTCGAAATGCCTATACCTTATCTATCAAAAACTTGTTATTTCGATTTTACAGTTTTTCACCGCTGTTCGTGTAATGACTATCGGCTCTGTAATTGTGTTCGAGCGATATGGCAATAGCCTTCACTGCACATTATCTCTCTTTCGCTGAAATGAATATTTGTTTTAGGCGTGCTATTCGTAATCGGCAGTAAGGTAAATGGAAACAGTCATCACGATAGAGCTCTCTCTATTGGCCCATTTTGCTCTAGTAACTCGACATCATCAGATAACCGGCGCGACTGCATGGTGATGTGCATCTACACTCGAGCGAGTCTCTGGGCTGCCATTGATGATACAATCAGACGTTGGGAGAAGGGAATTACACAAACCTCATAAACAGCAAAAAAGTCATCTTCTCTACGCGTATCTCGATTAGTTTCCTTCGAGGTAAACTCGCGTGTCCTCTTACATACCCGAAAGTGTTCCCAGCTGCAAATGCATGAGCTTTGTCTTGCTTTTGCCATGGAAAAAAGTCCCTGTTTGTTAAGTCTAGTGTAATCTAATTGCTGAATACTGGCGTGGCCTTCTGGCTGAATGGACCCAATTAAACTCTGTCAGTTGATTGGAACGTAAACATCCAATGGCAATCGTTAGGGCGGCAGTAATAGGCCTTGTTCTCCCGAGCAACCGGGAACGTGCACATCGCGAGATCTAACAGTAAGGAAGAGAAAACTTCCACTGCATTGCAAGGGGGCGATGTTGTGCTGTTAGGTCGAGAAGCCAATACGTGCCCGGAAAAGAAAACCACGATCTACATGCCAGATCAAAGTTCGACAAAGGACATTAGGGACCGTTCAGTTTTTACGGCCGGGGGGCGGCAAAATCCAGGGGGGTCATCATAATTTTGGAATCCGCAAAGGGGGGGGGTCATCGCTTTTTCACTGGTAGGAAATAGGGGGTTCACCACATTTTCAAAAACATAATACCAACAATAAAATTCACTTTATGCCATGGCTATGATCGACCCTCTTTACCGGCGGGCCGCCTTCGGCGGCCCACTACAATAAATATACATTATGTATTACCCATGACCCTCTTAACGGGCAGACGCCTTTGGCGGCCCACTCCAATTAGGTTTACTTCATGCGATGGCCATGATCGACCCTCTTTACCGGCGGGCCGCCTGCGGCGGCCCACTACAATAAATTGACTTAATGTAATACCCCATGGCAATCTTAATGGCCGCACACCTTCAGCAGCCCTGTCCAGTAAAGTTTACTTTATGCAATAGCCATGATCGACCCTCTTTACCGGCGGGCCACCTTTGGTGGCCCACTAGAATAAAGTTGACTTTACGTAATGGCCCATGACCCTCTTAACCGGAGGGCTGCCTTTGGCGAACCACTCCAATAAAGTTTACTTTATACAATGTCCATGGACATAAGTTGTCTATGGAAATGAAGTTAAAAATTGCCTTACAGTCGTCCTAATTAACAGACGTTTCAATGGATGTGGCAGTTTGTGCACTGGCATCTCTGCTACACGAATAAAGTGCGCCGCGTACCGTAGTTCAAATCCAAACCATGCGGGTAAATTTGACATATGGGTTTTGGTTATTTTTCAGCGGGGGGGGGGGGGGGTCATCATATTTTTTCGTCTGACAAAGGGGGGGGTCATCTTTTTTTCACGAAAAATGCAGGGGGGTCTATATTTTTTTGAACACCGGCGACAAGATTTTGCCGCCCCCCGGCCGTAAAAACTGAACGCTCCCTTAGTAGCCCAACGGCAAGTTCACTGCGTCGTTCTATCTTGTAATTGACAATAAGCCGTTCAATTCCGCGTCTGCCGTTTTTCTGTTTAAAACAAAATGGTTTAGCCAACTTGTGAGTGCCACAGAGAATAAGGATGAGATATTTACGCACTTTGCCGCGATCTTCCATCTCTCTAACAGTACATTTAATACCTTTTGGGATAGACTATTGTCTTTTGGGGCAAAAATTGCCAAAATTATTTTTTTGCCGATGTGCTGAATTCTGGAAAGCAATGTTCTTACCAAGGTGTGTAAAAAGCGTGCAAATTTGGATAAAACAGCGTGCCTGTTGTGCTAAATCCGAACAAATAATATTTATAGAATTGGAACGCAAAAACATAAATAGCATGTTGGCACAGTGACCACCCCTCCAAAGATCGAATGGTCAATCCCTCGTCATCGCGCAGCGGGATGTCTTCATCAACGCCGTTTGCCAGCCGAAACTTTTTGTCGAAGGACGGTAATTTTTACGAGTTCATTACCTTAAGTTGATGGGCCGTCTCCGTATACGGCACTATTACCATTTAATGCCCACCTGCCTTATCAGATTTTACGAGGACTGGGATGGGAGACGTACTGAGGAGATTTTTACGGAAAATTGATACTTTCCCCGGTGTTAAATTAAGATAGCATCGTCTCCTTCAGAACCTCTTCTGTTTTCTTTACTGATCTAGCTGGCGTGCTCTGAATGCCCAAGAGGGCAACTCAGGCAGTTTTATGGAGCCCATGTGTGCGGTAGTTTGAAACTCAGAGGTGAAGGTTTTTCTTGATTGATGTATTACTTAGATGATATTTCGTCAGATTTTTCAAAGATGCAGATTGCTGATATTGGCAGCAGCGTACTATTTCAGCCATCCGCTCACTTTATTCTGAGTAAGATGATTCTTCTTGCCACTCAGTGGATTCGGGCCTGTATCTGTCTGTCTCCCCATCTCTCTGTGGGACTGCATAGTAGAACAACAAGTCCCAGCTCCAATCTCTTTATGCTAGCTGATTTTCGTTCATTTCTTATTCCAGTATGTCCGTCTTGTATGTATGTATGTATGTATGTATGTATGTATGTATGTATGTATGTATGTATGTATGTATGTATGTATGTATGTATGTATGTATGTATGTATGTATGTATGTATGTATGTATGTATGTATGTATGTATGTATGTATCAATACCTATCTATCTATCTGTCTGTCTGTCTGTCTGTCTGTCTGTCTGTCTGTCTGTCTATCTATCTATCTATCGATCGATGTGCGTGTACATTCGCATTATATATGCACGAGTAAATATGTTTCGTATGCCTGCCTTTTTGCAATTTCAGACAATGAAAATTCATGTCACTCCATCTACGTTTGTCCCCCAAACTTGTCAAGAACTTATTAAGACCGAAGCATTGCTACTTTCCTGCAACGTTGCGTGTTCAGCAACTTCCTATACAAATGACGTTCAACGTGTATTGAGAAAACTGTGTGTTACTGATCACGCAATGAAAGTTCATAATGGTATCTTCCTCAAAAGTACTGAGACAAACTGCTGAGTCAGTCTTTTCTCGCATAAAGGAATAATATTGCAATTTCATTCCGTTATCTACCATGATGGTGACATTCCTCTTTAAGTATATTTTTTCAACTGATTCTCATTCCAAATCTATTGTGAAAGTTTCGAGAAAATGACGATATTTATTTACGAGGACGTTTTCTTTCAGCTCCACTTGCAAACTTGCTGACAGTGATACCGCACCACACTTGGGTCAGTCCTCTACCCTAAACGTTAGTGTAGCTCGGCTCTGCTACCTGGCGTTTGGTCTAGAGGTTAACTTGATCGTTGAGGGCATATCAGAGCAGGACAGAGATAAGGAGACGAGGGGCGAACCAGGGTCCGTGGGAGAGTACAATGACGTGTCACGCTCTCCTCAGTTTGTCCCGCTGTGTATCATCGCCAGGCCGTCCGTCTCAATGACTGTCCCAGCAGTTCCATATCACGATTTCGCAGGCTGATAAAACTTGATAAGTGTCCTGTTTGGTTCGCAGTGTACAAGTGAAGCCTAGCTTCCATGTCCCAGCCGAAAACAGTAAACAGAATTACATAACTGCAACCAAACCTTGAACCGCTTTCCGGATTTTTTAGCAATTATACTTCTTTTATTTGAAAGTGTTAGCCATTCCTGTACGTATATGAGCGAACGTGCGAAATGTTACATATAAAACAATTACAAATACATCTTTCCCGCCTTCTGTTTGCAAACTATGACAATCAAACTGCGGATTGTACAGCTGGCGAACCTGCTGGTCTCGTTTGTGCATAAAATGTTGCGCCTTCCGTTTTTTTTTACAAATTTATGCTTTACAAATCGGTAAATACAGGCATGGTTTTTCACATGGTTATACGCGCCGTGAGTTGAAGTTTGAAGACGAACGAGATACATACCCTAGTCCATAAGGTATTGATATGATATGCACATTAAATAACGGTAAGATTCTAGAAGCGATATGAAATGTAACTTCTTGCCTCCTTCACAGTTTTACTACTTTTGGGTCGCCTCAGCCGTCAGTGCAGCCGCATATTTTTACTCAGTCCACATAATTTTTTAATGCTCATCAATCTTTCAAAATATCCAGTCTCACCAACTATCGGAGATCGTCGTAGCAGAACGAACATGGCTTCTCGCGCTTTTCAATTCTGAGAGATGTAAACGGAGCGCTACTAAACTTGAAACTTGCTGTAAGCCGCTGATAAAATGATTTACTGGCGTGCTGCATATTTGGAAATAGATTGATATATATCCGTTGACTGACACCTAAACTGGCCTGTCAGCTATTAATATGCAGAATCACAAGACCGTAAGGGACTGGTCAGTTTCTTCAGCCTGGGGGGGCGGTGGATTCATGGGGGTCACCCTGTTTTTGACTATGGTGATAGGGGGGTCAGCATGTTTTTGAAATGCCCAATAGGAGGGGGGGGTCAGTGTGTTTTAAATTTGAATTTTGACACAGGCTCATCATTGCCTAAAATGCATCGTGTATCTTTCCTTTTCATTGATGCAACTATTTTCCTTTGTGTCTCAGGTTTTCTGTAGAAAGATGCTTTTTTTATGACCAAAATAAGAGTTAAAAGAAGGCAGTTTTCTCATTATAAGCTGTGCTTTTATGGTTTCAATGTTACAAGAAAAGGTCCTCTCAGACACTGTACACATCAGATTTGGCTACAAAAGCTCTCTATGGCTCCTCAGGAGATTTAATTGAGTGGCTGGCAAGTCTTAACACCCATCAAAATTTTTGATTTACTGCTTTTTCCTCTTTGATATTAATGATTGACATCCATTTCTGTTCAGGACATCTGGTTAAGCACAGAAAGTGCGAAACACATTCACAGCCCATTCAAAATGTACTGTATTCAAACTTTAAGATTGACACTTTGAAATTCCTATCTTACAACTGACGTGTCAACAATTTCATTAAAACATAGAATGACTGTTTAAAATACATGTAATATATATATATATATATATATATATATATATATATATATATATATATATATATATATATATAATATAATATAATATAATTTATGTACACCTTTTTTTTACCGTTGTTGCGGGGGGGGTCACCCTGTTTTCGAACTTTGGAATAGGGAGGGAGTCACCCTGTTTTCAAAATTTGGAATAGGGGGGTCAGCCACTTTTAATCCACCGCCCCCCCCAGGCCGAAGAAACTGACCAGTCCCTAAAAATGTCCTCTTCTGAGTACCGAGAAGATATATATATATATATATATATATATATATATATATATATATATGTGTGTGTGTGTGTGTGTGTGTGTGTGTGTGTGTGTGTGTGTTTTATATATGTATATATATTTGATTATCTTTGTAGGAATATATTAATTCCGCGCCATCACGTGAGAAAACGCCGCTAACAGTCCTCGGAAAACCCGCCTATTTCGGAAGAGGCGTTACCAGAATCGCTGTATCTCCCTCCTAAAAAAATTATGGGGGGCCAATGTGCACACTGAGAACATGTCGATAATGTACTGTAAGGTCTCGGCCACCCTCCGATACTGTCCGCTTCTCCTCCGTTCCGCAGCTCAAGGGTGGGGGGGGGGGGACAGGTGGGTATATTTAGCTGGTTAAAGACGCCACAGTTATATATTCAGTGAGTCCCGGCGAGGGAGATTTTTATTTACAGAATACAGTTTTAACAAAGCGCTCCCAAGGTATGCTGCACGTATAAGCATGTCTATAAATAGCAAAACGACCAAAATAGGTCAGTCTAAAATAGGGCGCCGACCAAAGCTCGCCTGATATCGATTGCGAACTTAAAATATATTTGAAAACTTTTCACGGCTCAATTTCTCAAACATCTGCGTCGCTGGTGTAGAGTTTGACTGGGTTGGCGAACAAGCTTATGTAGTTTTACGTCAGATATCGCTAAAGAAACTCTTTTCTCGTGTACACCTAAGGGAAAAATGCTCGACACAGGTCTTGCGGTTGCCTAGGTAACAGGGTCATTGTGTTGGACTTTCGCGACACAATGCTAAATGCAAGCCTATAAATGTTTGTTTATCGCAGCTCGCTGGCTATGCATGTACGAGTCATACAGAATATATGCCCATCGCCATCTTGTTACAAATCTCAAATTCTTGAAGGCGACTTTCAAACGTTGCGATCGTTTGGTTCAAATTGGAATTTCGATGCGTTATCGTCAAAATAAGTCGCGTTTTAGTTTCCAGGCATTTTTATTGATGAAAAAATGCCGGCAGGTGCACCGGCACATGCCCGCAACTTTTTACCCAATTTCACATCAAATGAGGTTCAGTCTTTTTTTTCACATGTATATCCGTCACAAAACCCAGGGACCCTATAAATTGCCGTCTGTTTGCTTGCAAAAAGGCACAAACGCACACTTTTCGGAACCCGTTCCAACATATCGACATGTCCAGAGTTCACACTGGGCACTTGTCTTCAAAGCAAAGGTCGTGTCGATAACGATCGAGGTCCTGCCCGGCTCTCACAATCGGCTCCGTACACCAACAAGTTACAAAGGACAGAAAAAGGCCCGGGCCCGCTGCCGCGGCTCGGGACTGACAGCCTACACTATGTTCTCACCGTACAGACGACGGCGATTCAAACAAAACCAACCTGACAGCAACTTACGAAAAACCATCAAAACTTACCCCGAATCCTGGCCAAAGGACTGCCGTCGACGAAACCAATTACCAGAGGGGTCCTCTATTGTGTGTGAGTGTCTTGTGTCACGGTGTTGGTATATATTCAATAATTTATAAACGAACCAAATGAACGGATACCGGTGCTGACAGGTCCGAGTGGCATTTCTAAAGATAGCACAATCTGTTGTTAAAGGTTATCTTAAGATATAAATATTCCAGAGGCATAACTCCGCCTATATCATTCCATACTTGTCTACAATGGCATTCAAGTCAGACTAAAATGTGGCTCACTTCGCAGCTCGAGGCTGTGAGAACATGATATGACTGTCCGGCTATGTCCTTTTGTCGTTTGGTTCGCAACGCTGTGTTTATTTGCCACGTGCCTCGGCTATAACATCTTCCCTAAAGAACAGCTGCGTGTCAAATGGCGTCGTAAACACGGCTTATTATTATATCGTTCGGAATCGATGTCCGTATTTCCCATGGTATGGCATAATAAGTAAGATGAAGAATAAACTTTTGGCAATTCGAGGTGGAAGCTCCTTTGCTCGTTTGGCGGACGAGGCAATTATGGTAATATGCGGCTCGAAAGTGCAAGACTTAAACTTTTGCAATAACTTTCCTATTGGAATATTTCAAACATTCTCTTTCAAAAATAAGACTAGAAATTTGGAGTCACCGTGCAAATTTTGGTAGTAGAGAAACAAATTAACCAAGATTTACAGATATTTAAAATTCAAAACGGCAGCCATCCCTTTGTTGACTCTATGGAGAAAAATAAAATTTTCGAATTTCGAAAAACTAAGACGGTGAAACGTTTTCTTACACCGAGAGCTTTAAAATGAGCCCCCACAAGCGGTAGATCAGAATTGGAAAAGTTTTAGAGTCCAAATATCTGTCCCAGAGGCGCATTTCACCTTAGAAGGTAGTATGCGCCTCGAAAGTGAAAGACTTACACTTTTGCTCAAACATGCCTGAATGAAACTTTCAACCATTCTCTTACCGGGGGTCACCTTGCAAAGTTTTGAACTAGCAAAACAAATTACTCATCATTTTGCGATAAAGGGGAAAAATAAGATTTTGGATTTTCGAAAAACTAAGCCAGTGAAAGTTTTTCTTTCTCCAAGAGCTTTAAAATGAGCCCCCACAAGTGGCAGATCAGAGAAGAATTGTAGAAATTCAAGATTCCGACTATCTGTCCCCGAGGCGCGTTCTACCTTAAGGTAAAGCTCGGCTTCTGAGAAAAACCAACACACATCAACTACCATCACACTAAAAAGAAACGAAGCCTGTGGCGGTGAGGCATTTCAATTAGACGAACTGTGTGACGACGTACTGATACGAATGATAAGCCGACAATGAACTTCAACTAAGATGCAACGTGAGTTGGAAGCCGCATTACAGCTCATGAATCCTTATTAAGCCTTTTAACAGATTCGTGGCAGCTTTCATTACGACCATACAAAATACGGCATATCTTTTGAAAGGGCTATAGACTCCACAACTAACCAATATTTCTAAATACCATATGAACACACAGACAGTGAATCGGAATTCATTTAAAAAAAAGCAATTTCGTTGGCTGACATTTTGAGTCACTAAGCGTTGATACCTCAACAATAACAATGATCACATCATCTTGTAGCGGATTGGACGATTAATTTGATCCAAGGAAAGATAACAGGCCTATAATATGGTTCTTTGGAAACGAGTAATGAGGCAAATGTGTTCTGTTTATTTTTAACGCAAAAACTGTGAGTTACTGACACCACACAAACAGTCAGTAAGCTTACTGTTTGCTGTGTTCCTGTTCTACTCCCTTTTTGCATGTTGTATGCGGGCGAATTTCAGTCTGGACTCTAATTCAATCATCAACGATGGCATATAAATATGCAGGCTTTGTTAATATTGTGTGTTCAACGTGCTGTAGGGAGATGGCAAGTAGGCCTAACTGTAGCTAATACATTGAATGCCAGAAATATTGAGAAACAAATATCAACAGTTGCAGCTTCTGTCCCCTAGTGACGTACAAAGTCTTGTTGTTTTATCCTAGGAAAATTCAATGGCATTCATACTATTTTAAATTATTATTTTTAAAAATAAAATAAAAGTAATGTAATGCTATAAAATTATTCCAGAATTTGTACAATTATTGTAAGCAAGAGAGCCATTTGACATAACAACGTTATTCGTATTTTTGTTATTGAATTACTGTCAAACTGTGGAATCTGAAAGTGAAAAATAAATTAGCGAACCAGCATATTTTGAGATCTCCCTATAACTCAAGCGAAGCTTCCAGATACCCTCTCTACTACCCTCAGAAATTTCACCCCCGGCTGAATTCCTACACCCCCCCCCCCCCCAGTTGTGAATGCAGCCTTACTTCAGGCATTTCGTTGCACGTCAAAAGGTTTGTTGTGAATAATGTGATAACGTGTCTCAGAAATACTTAAACTAGTGTAATACTTAATGGTGGACTACTGAGACTGAAAGGCAAGCTGATGAAAGCTTGATTATGAAAAAAATAGTTGTAAGTTTCCTTTAGCATGATATGGGCAAAAGTTTAAAACTACAAGTTTCTAGGCATGTTCTGTGGGCGGGTATCGTCATTGGATCTGACAAAATTCTTACATCAATTTTTTACGCACTCTGGTAGGCTGTCGAGGTCGCGTTCACGTAAGTAATACAAGTGACATGATGTCATGTTGAAAATGGCTCGTTGTTAACTGAATCATCAATTATACAGCGAATCGCTCCGTTGCTGTTAGCTAGCTCTACATATGAAGGGACCATGACTATATTTAGGTCAAGGTCAGTGCACACCTGGTCGTCAAATGAGCACGTCGAGTTTTATGGGGATCTGTGCACTAGGCAAGATGGCTGGACCTAACGGACAACTGCTTCGTCAATAAATCACATAAATTATAGCAAAAAAAAAGATAGAAAAAGACGGCTGCACTTGACAACAAGATGACTAGTTAGAGATGCTTTAGGTGTTTGATCGACCCGAAAACCTTAGAACACCTGCAAATTGTATAGACTCTTCTGTTGCTGACCAACCGACCGAAACGGATCATCGCGCTCACAGAAAAAAAATAGGCGGGAGAAACCACACGCATGCGCCATTCAATTTTCCAGCCCCGCAAGCGACTTACGAAGCATACACAGACATTGAGTCTGTCTAAAGAACAGATATATTACCAATCTAGCAAAGCAAATGACATAAAATCAAGCCTATGGGCACATACCAGAAGGGTATGAAATACGGGCCTTCTGGGTATGGTACTAAGCGGATTTGCCGTCGCATTTAAGAGACGCGATGCCGCAGATGATTAAGAAAAAATAATTAGAAAGAAGGATGTGTATGGGAAATAGATACAGGTGCCTTGTATTAAATGGACCGAGAAATTAAACAGTGGCAACCCTTGCGCCGGAAGGCACAGCTATTGATAAAAGAGCTGTACATAGTAGGCAGCCAGAGAGTGAAGCCATATAATGGCGGAATGAATTACACGGCAAATTTATCATGGTATCAATTCTAAATCGATGCATACTTCTCTTGTCCTTTTATTGACTTAATCTACAAAATGTCACCGGTTCTACGTTCTCCTTGCGCGACTTCTCTCCTCACCTGGTCACAGGTCGTGCGTCTGTTTTTCTTGAAGTAGGCATCGCGACGTTTTAACTGTTACAGCTGCCTCGATCTGTCTGCGAAATACATATTAAGGTCGTCTGCGCCGCTCAGACGGTACATCATGCCTTGATATGTCTTAAACCCGTGTTTTTTTTGTTTGTTGTTTGTTTGTTTGTTTATCTGTTTGTTTGCCTTTTAGTAACTCATGCTTCTCTGTCTGTCTGTATGCTGCTTGTTACGGTAATAAGATTGTTTTTGTTTTTTTACATTCTCGTCTCGCGACGATTTATGCTTGTATCACCCTAATATGTAATAATTAACCCAATATGTAATAGCACTTAACCCAATATGTAATACTAACCCAATATGTAATAGCACTTAACCTAATATGTAATACTAACCCAATATGTAATAACACTTAACCCAATATGTAATACTAACCCAATATGTAATAACACGTAACCCAATATGTAATACTAACCCAATATGTAATAACACTTAACCCAATATGTAATACTAACCCAATATGTAATAACACTTAACCCAATATGTAATACTAACCCAATATGTAATAACACGTAACCCTATATGTAATAAAAATGAATTTGGGATATAATACTGACCAAAATAAGACTAAAATATGCATAGCAACCATGATCACGCCCCTTCACAGCCTGCAGCATTTCTAAAATTTGATAATTTTTCAAAGTTTTTTTTTGAGTTTTTCTTTACCCAATATGTAATACTAACCCAATATGTAAGAACATTTCACCCGATAAGTAATAATATTCGATCCAATTTCTACTACTAAACGAATAGGTAATACATTCTAACCAATATATAATCCTAGCCCAATACGTAATAGGATTTAGCCAAATACGTACATTCGCATACAAAATCACTTGAACGTCCAATCCTCGGGACATTTCATTAGGGGAAGGCTCCATTAACTTTGATGGTACCTGAAACCCGAGTTGCTGCCTGCCAACTCGGGTGACAAACAGAAGACTTTTAATCCCCAAGGTGTTAATTTTCCATTGTTGCGGTTATCTTATCGAGCTGGTGCTATGATAGGAACGTCAGGGCTGTAACGACTCACTCAGTACCACGGGCACACACATATGCTTGCACATGGAACTATGTTGACAGGAAAAAGTGAACTGCCCTTTTTTCAATGCAAGTAATCTAGTTTATTCTTTAATTTAGGCTCTAAACTAAGTTTAGAAATATGGTGAAACAAAATATCGTTCTTCGTTCACTTTCATTCAAGTTTCCTATTTTCGGACGCTTCACTTCAGTAACGCGCATTGATCATATATGCAAATGTGATCAGAACAGCATGGAACGTTCTTTCCACGAGATTTTTCTTGCACTTGCAATAACGTAACGAGTTGAGTAAGGACTCCAATAGCTGCGCGTATCCTGTGACATGTACATCTCCTATAGAGCGAATTTAAGTCAATGAATTGCTAGCCGGATCCGTCTGTAAACAGTATGGCCACTCGTACATATTATAGGAAAGAGATATAGTAGAGGCAGTTAACGAGGCCGGTCGACGGACGGCACAATTTTCAGTGATTTAATTCACGGTATTAATTTCACAATAAAACGAATTCGCGAGCTTACCATTGATTTTTGGTGATGTTGAATATAATTGAAAAAGAGAGCTAAATTCCAGTGTTCATGTTTGATAAAATTCCAAATTGACGACACCCAACGTCAACCTGTACGACACCGTATGTGTACAACACACCTGCAGTCGACTAGTCGATTGTGACACAGTAAGCTTACACATAATGCAATATCGGTCGACCCACATACCCTCTATCCATGCATTTCTGCAGTTGTCTTTCCTATTCTGCTCAGTTAATAGACATGTTTTCACAGAATATTACACAGAAAACATATTTCGATCATATTTGGAGGCACTGAATATTAGCATTGCTAGAGAAAGCGACGACAATTTTTCCGGTGTGATTCCAGCCGTTGCTTGTGCTACGTCAACAATGGATGTAAAAAATAGACATCCATGCATCAACACACTCGCAGCGATCAACCCCAGAAATTATCGCACACTATCATCATTTACGATGAGAGAAGGATCACGAAAAACAAACACCAGTTTCAGGATATGATAATTTCTGTCTTCGTGTCGTAGATAGACGCAGAGAACACTTAATAGAGCCAAAAACAGCGAAAATTCGAGAAAAGCGTACACACAATCGGGGACTGTGGCATGCAGGACAAACCCAAGCTACGCATTATCACGTGACTGCCCCTCGTATCGCTGTTTGGCTGTGCGATCCAGGTGATTGACACCTTTTACAATAGGCGTTTCCAGACCGGTGGATAGAGGGACTGTGGTCGACCTGAAAGTTGACACTGTGATCGACGTAGCGTTTCAAAAGTACGAAAATGAGACCAAGTAATTGTTTGTTTATTTAGATTTGATCTAAAACCTCCGGCAACCAACAGACAAAGTCCTACTCTTACGCAGAAAATCAAAGTTTTCAAGCGTAGACTCCCGCGTAGACTTTCCCTTCCGCTTAAACCACGGCCCCTCCACAAAACGCGATGTAGATCTATGATCGACTATGGATGGATTGACGTGGCGTTTCAAAAGTATGACAAATGAGACTCAGTAACTTTTGGTCGCTTTACATTTGATCAAAACCTACCCATCAGACAAGGCCCTACTCTTTAATACGCAGAAAACAAAAGCTCTGAAGAGTCGACTTTTTCTTCCGCGTTTGAGACTTTCTTCTCTTTCGCGTTTGAGAGAAACAAACGTCGGCTTTATTCGGAAATGGCCGGCTATTGGTGGGCGTAACGTCAGTCCAATGGTAAGCTGCACTCGATGTGAACGTCGGAATAATTCGGGCTGTAGTCGGGAAAGCAAGGATGACCTCGAGAGCGATTCCCAGTACAGTACACGTTCGCAGATCGCGGTACTACAGGCTGATACTAGATAGCAACAAGTTCACCGCGTAAATTGCTAGATTACATATAGCTACATAGGCACTTCTGAAATGCTATCTCCGGCTTGCAAGACAACAAATATCAAAATATTATTATCAAAACCAGAATTTCGGGGCTAGAGAGCGAAACATTGCTGAAAAGTAGCCGGCCAAAATACGGAAGTAGCGGTCAATTTGGCCGGCATCCGGCTAAAAATGAACACGCGGATTCAAACAGAGAGGCTTGTTGCGATGGACAAGTAGCCTTTGGCTTTTGACTAGAAAATAAGTGAGTGTTCATTGATAATTCAAAGACTGGATCCGTTGACACCAAAGTTTGCTCGTGACTTTCATTACATTGCATGCACCTTTCCGCAATGTGAGTCTGAACTGAAATTGAAAGAGTACGTTTTAGTAAAAGTCCTGTTTTGTTGTGCTGAAGTCCTGTTTTGTTGTGCTGATTTTCGCTACCGTACTTTCTCATACAAAAATAGCTTTTCGTATGCAAAATCAGCGTACGTTAATAACTGCTAGTATTGTTTAAACAGCATTTTATTTGAAAGGGATTCTATAGTACCATCTTTTTTGTAAACTCTTCATGCAATTTTATGAACTAAATGACGGCACTTTTAACGCTGGTCGGAAATCATGAGTGCCGGACAAGAGCCGTCACGGCGTGGGCCATGCTAAAAGTAGTTCCGGCAGTGCTAATGTTTTGTTTACACTAAAAGATAATCTGTTCGCATATGTTGACATAGAGATTAATCCTCTGATAACCAACTCGGGTTACTCGGGTACGTCCAAGTTAATGGAGCGTTACCCTCATGTATATAATCCTAGCCCAATACGTAATAGGATTTAGCCAAATACGTACATTCGCATACAAAATCACTTGAACGTCCAATCCTCGGGACATTTCTTCATTATCTTCAAATTAAATTCTCAACCTTCAAGTGCTTGTGACATAGCAATGGACTATGTTTTCAAAGTACATAACATTAATTAATGAGGTACTATGGAATCGATAGAGACCGTGAATTTGATATACTGAAGATACACTGTGTTAAGCTTAAGTCAGGCTGTTTCGCGCCTGAGACGACTACAATAATTTTGGCATGCGAAAGCCAATAAATGTGTCTGCAAACAATGAGTACAATACGACAAAATGAAACGTTCTGCAGAACATAAAATAACCAATGAACATAGAGTACTAGTGGCAATAATATGCCAGCTTTTATATTTCCATTTTATTTGTTGAGTTCAATTTTTATATAACATTTGAAGAGCTGTAACATTTTCAACAGTTAGTTCAACTTCAAAACTTTATTGTGAACCAAGTAAACTCGGTTTCATTCCATCGATAAAAATCCAGTGGCCAGTCATCCGCCAGAGTCTGTGGTGTTTTACGTAAACACTTTGTCATCTGTATCATGCATGGTGATCACTTCAAGTCAAATCGCAATGTAGTTTTCTTCATGAAATGTAATTAGGAAATCGTAATGTAATAAACCTTCCATGCATTCTCTATGGGGACTTTATTACATATTGGGTTAACCCAATATGTAATAAAACTTCCATGCATTCTCTATGGGGACTTTATTACATATTGGGTTAACCCAATATGTAATAAACCTTCCATGCATTCTCTATGGGGACTTTATTACATATTGGGTTAACCCAATATGTAATAAAACTTCCATGCATTCTCTATGGGGACTTTATTACATATTGGGTTAACCCAATATGTAATAAAATTTCAATGCTTCTCCTCAGTGGACATATTACATATTGGGTTAACCCAATATGTAATAAAACTTCCATGCATTCTCCTTAGGGGACTTTATTACATGGAAGGTTTATTACATATTGAGTGAATCCAAAATCGATCGTTAATTACATATTGAGTTAACCCAAAAAATATTGTGTGGGGGCACATATTTTGAGAGAATACCAAAAACAGATAAATGAATGTTTTTTTCTTTCCCATAAAGTAAGCCTTATAAACGAAAGGCCAGTATTATCATTCAATCGAAGTTGGTCATTTCAGTCTTTCAGAGCTATCATGTATAGTTTCTTCTCTTTATTAATCTGTTGAAACATTTATGTCTGGATAATATTCCCGTTTATTTGCCCATAATGTTGTGATATTACACATCATATTAATATATCGGTAGTCGCTTTCATATTTACCATAAATTATGTTTGGTTTTATGAATGTGTACAGCCATAAGTGTTCTGCATGTAAATAAACAAGTAAAAACTTTGAACCATTGCTGTCATTTTATGACTGTTGTAAGGTCAGGAACTAGCAATATTGGCGAAACTTTTCTTTCCGTATTGCTAAATGATTATAAGAAATGTGGGTGTTTTCAGGTATTTTCCGCTGTATGAAAATTAAGGAACAATTAACATAAAAATTTAAATGCTCGACGTTGGCTTGATTAGGGTACCTGGGCGTTCTTAGCTTTTTTGAAGTTTACTGATCTCAATAATTGTCTCCACTTTTATCTAAAGTTTTGAAGTGTTTTGGCTACACAGGGACGTGTTGATGGTTGTTAGGCATTTTTTGTATTATTTTGCTTAGTAATATATCCCAAATTTAGTTTTATTACATATTGGGTTAAGTGTTATTACATATTGGGTTAGTATAACATATTGGGTTAAGTGTTATTACATATTGGGTTAGTATTACATATTGGGTTAAGTGTTATTACATATTGGGTTAGTATTACATATTGGGTTAAGAGTTATTACATATTGGGTTAGTATTACATATTGGGTTAATTATTACATATTTGGGTGAAACCCTTACCAAACTACATTCAGAGCTGAATTCGGACAGTTTCAAAAATTAAAGAGCTAACATAGAAAAGCGTGTAAGGTTTCATTGTGTCTGTATTAGACTGCAGTCGATGAGATTGTTGAAAGCGTGTTGGACAACACTGGCAGACATCTGAGAACTGAAAGAATATGCCTTGTTTTGTAATTAAATGTCTGTATTACTGAGGGCGTGCACAAGTAGGGTATTTACATACACGATGTTTTCCCCGCGGTGATTCTTCACAAATGGATCACAAATGGACTCGCAGTTGTATCGGCGGCAGAATAGGAATCAATATACTTCTAATGGAGTTATACACACTGTGATACAAAAAAAAAATTACGTCTGACGAATCGATACAGGACTCTCTTTAATTAGCTTGCCTTCAAATGATGCCTCATTCTCACTATGAAATTAAATGTAATATTTATCGATGCATGTCTGTCTGTCTGTCTGTCTATCTGTCTGTCTATCTGTCTGTCTGTCTGTCTGTCTGTGTCTTACTTCCTGCTACCCCTCTATGTCAGTGTCTGTCCGTATATGCTTGTCTATCTACCATTCTTTACCCGCCCACCCACTCACCCATCTATCTATCAATTCATTCATCAGTCAGAACAACCAAACCATATTATACATATGCGAGCCACCCATTATGTCCTCGTCGACCAGTTCATATGCATGTATTCCATCTACAAAGCCAATACAAGATTACGTTATCTATACTCTGACGTCATGAGGACAAAGTTCATGTCGTGATCAGAGAGTTCTCTGGTTCTGACCCGGCTGTGGTGAGTACAGGGACGCGCAGTAACTAAATTTGGCCTTCATAAACTTACGACAATCTGAGACTCGTTCAAAGACTCACGACCCCGCTCGATATATCTGGCAGATAGCATGTAATCTCGCGTTGATTGAAAACAGGAAACGTCAGAAGTCGTCTACATTAAGATTTACCCCTAAACATATACTTGCATTCCTGTACTATCAGCGGCAGTCAGGCGGCGACTTCATGTTTAATGTCAGTGGACTTTCAATGAAGTACGATTGGGTTTAGCAAAGGTCAACAGTTCATCTAAGGGACAAAGTTTCTGTTTTATTTTACATTTTTTGCTGGAAACAAACGAAATACTGAAATGAAACCATCGATAAACTTAAATTATAACAATGGATAACGTAATTGGTGACGGTATCAACAAAAAATTAAATAAGAAAGTCGCTGAACTGTGAGAGCAGCGCTGACCGATGTCAGAAACTATATCATCGCCCTGGTTATCGGACCCCTTGAAGGTAAACTTCTTAAATTACGTGCACTCTTTTGACACAAGGACAAATATTGACCGACAAATATAGAAATAGGTTTTTCCCTTCTCTCCCAGTTAAATTTTGTGAGCGATGCCTGGCAGCGAGTCTGTAAATGAGATGTGATGAGAGAGAGAGAGTGAGAGAGAGAGGGGGAGAGAGAGAGAGAGAGAGAGAGAGAGAGAGAGAGAGAGAGAGAGAGAGAGAGAAGGGGGAGAGAGTCATTACAAACTAGGGTGCAAGATGAGAGAGATGAGAGTCACTGGAGAGAGAAGTAGAGATACACGTTAAGACAACGTAGAGTCATTCTGTAAATGAGTTGATAAATGCAAATTCTCAGACTAATTTCCAGAGAACGCATATACTTATGCTCTCACTAAAGTCTAAAGGTAAACGAACGCCCTGGGCATTAATTCTATAGGAGTGTAGGTGGACTGGTTAATCACAGTGTAGCCATCGAAAGGTACATTCGTTTTGTTATTTCAATTGTGCACTGACGCACGCGCAAATCGCCTTCCGGGCTCGATGTTCTGGTCAGGGGTTTTTAGCCGCGACGCGTCTGATGGTGTTTCAGCAATGGAGCAGACAGACTGTCTAGAATGAGCTCAAACATCGTGCTTACCAGAGAAATCTTACGGTAAAGCGCAGTTCCGGTCGATAAATTCGGTCAACCGTATTTTTAGTACCAAGATGCGATGAGACAAAAAATTCTTCCACTATGGAAATTACATTAAAGACGAGAATGAAATTGTTCCGTGCTGAAAATAGCTTGCACCATATGAACTGGCAAATTTAAACATTGCCTAAATTTAGCCGCAAGATAACATGCTTTCGGAGATCATAATATCAAGATCCATTTGATAAGTCGCCTCAACTCATTTCATTTTGAAAGTAGGTAAAAATTTGGTCCCAGCTAAACGAACAACCGAGTGTTTGCAAATTCACTTTGGGTCTTTAGGGGACGCCAAATTCAGTGTTGGAAATTTTTCATCGGACGTTCATAGTATCTCGACCGTGGGTAACCCAGTAATATTTACAGTTCATATCACGACGCTGACAAAAATAACCTCGTTTTCCCACGAAACACCAGCGCTCAATGAAGGTCGCCCTGCCAACAACATCACGTGAGATACAACATCAGCTAATGTTCCTGAGACGAGTCTCACGTGAGCGAAATGAGAGCCATATAAAATCGAAACATTTTACATCGTGATGATGTCATTACCACCAGTAATAGCATTGTTAACTTCTAGATTATGCGTTCATCTCAGGGAGGGGGTCTTGAAAGATTGGAAAGCACCCAGAGGACTGAATGTGGGTCAAAATCTTACATTTTGTACAAATGGGTTTTTTTTATAGGGTTTTGTCTTTTTCCTGAGGGTTCCAGGCGTACGTTTTATATTTCATAGGTCAGGTGTCGGGTATTTATTAAAAAATCCAATTTCCGGTATAAACTATCATGCATATTTCAACCGCAAAATGTGTTAATGCCAGCGAGGAAGCTGCAACAGAAATAACTATCGACTGCGTGATCTCTTGTCTTCAAACTTAACTGTGCATTATAAATCACTCTAGAATCTAGCGTTTTATCCATTAAAATTTAAGCATAAAAAACGCATAATAATTCCGCGGTGTACGTTGATACAGTGACAACAACGCATGGTATTTTCGCCAGATAATATTTATTGGTCACGTGATTTTGTAACATATGCAGGGTGTTTTTATGTGCTCAGGCTGTTGTGCTGAAATTCCGCTTTCTAGAATATAGTCGAGCTTTATTTTTTTATTTATTTTCTATATTTCTTTTGTCCAGTTGGTGAGCACAGCTACTAGGGAGAGCCCAAAGTCGAAATTCCTAGTGTTCGCTCTGCAAATACAGATTTCTTTTGTTCAATGTCCAAATTTCTTCTACACGGGTGAAATTTAGTGTAAACTGGAATCCCCTTATCAATAACAACGGTCGCATGTACTTGTATGCTGAGTGCGAGGTGGCGACAAGGCAAATATTGCGTTTCAACATGCTTCAGCCAGAAGGAGAAGAAGAAATGGTATTTATTTCAGGGAGCAAATTAATGAAAATATTATCAAAAGTCGCGGCTATTGTTCATTTGAGGTAGATCGCGCCTCGGGGACAAATATTTGGACTCTCAAACTTTTACAATTCTTTTCTGATATACCACTTGTGGGGGTTCATTCTAAAGCTCTCGGTATAAGAAAGGTGTTTACCAGCTTAGTTTTTCGCAATTCGTAAATTTTATTTTTCTCCATAGAGTTAACACAGGGATGGCGGCCATTTTGAATTTCAAATGTCGGTAAATCTTGGGTAATTTGTTTCTCTAGTTCCAAAATTTGCACGGGGACACCTGATTTTTATTCTTGATTTGATAAGAGAATGATTGAAAGTTTCATTTAGGAAAGTTTGGGCAAAAGTTTAAGTCTTTCACTTTCGAGGCGCATACTACCTTAAAGAACACCTCTTCCGAACGCGCGCGTTAACCGTTGTGAAGTCGGCGGGTGCATTTTGAACGTGTTGAATTAGCTAATACGCTCAAGGCACGATCCATTTGTGGTCGGGCGCCTACACAGAAACGCTTCAGCTTAAAACGGCAGACAGTCAATTATAAACGCGGCAGGATGGTAGAACTCTATTTTCGATACTAAGTCTAAATTTATCGTTCGTTTCTGATAGGAAAGTAACAAAAAAATACCGCACAACCTAGCCAACACTCGTGCGACACCGTGACTGTCAAACTTCCTTAAGTGTCGGATATCAACGGATATCATCTTTTATCCGGTGGGAGTCTCGCTGCGTCGGCAATGATGCAAATATTTAATCGCCGAAACTACAAAACATCTTACCCATTAGAAATAGTTTGGTATTAAGAGAATATCATTCCGTGATAAATTCCGACAAATATTAAACAGTTCAGGCGAGGGTGTGTTCTCCTTCTTGGGTACACCGCGTGAGGGCAGCACTACGGCGCGCCAAATGTTTCAAAAATATTTATCGATTCAGTGCAAAAATAAACTGTCTTTCTCGATTGAAATAAAAATTACGTGTCATTGCGGAAGGAAATAAGTAAGAAAAGTATAATTAAAAACCAAAAGACAGAAATGTCATTTAATACTTTATTTTAACTTGAGAATATTCTTTAAAGCGTATTGAGGAAATAAACAATTTTCAACGATTTGAAAAAGTCATACATCCATATCTATCGACATATATACACGTATAATAGTTCGCGTAAAAGGTGCAATTAGTGCTGATTTTACGAAAAAAGTATAAGATGTTTACAGTGGTACGTACACAAAAATCACAGGAAAATCACTAAAAAACCACTAGTACCACTCGGAAAAAAATTACAAAAAATTAAAATGTGAACAACATACAGAAAATCATTATAAAAGAATCAGACAAAAAAGCCATGCATACATAAAATTATTTATGTACTTAAGAAAATAAAAGCACTACGTCTCATAATAAACGTATTATAGATAATCAAAAATATAATATGAACCACCAGCCGCTTTTAACAGTAAAGAGAGAAAATCACAGAAAAAATTCGGCAGTGATGGCTCTAGACAAAACTGGACATCATCGACTAAAAAATAAATAAATAAAATAAAATAAAAATAAAAAAATAAAAAATGCCATGGACACAGCAAATACAAAAAAAAACGCGTTTGCCTGTGGAAAGAAAAAACAAATGAGCACTCGCCACTGCCAAAAAAAAAAGAAAAAACGGGAAAAAAAGAAAAAAAAACAAACAAAAACCCCGAGCACTCGCCACACAAAAAAAAAACCAAACGCGCGAGATTACAATTAATTTATTCAAAAAACTCATGGTTCACGTTTCCTTCGATCGATGAATCCCCAACAGCCGGGAATTCGATCACCACATACTCAAATGTTTGACGAAATATTAATTGAGCATTTCAGTGATAACTTTGACATCTTGAATCCTAGCTCTGTTTGGCTAGGCCCAGCCAAGCAGAGTTACTTGAAACCGTACTTGATGAAGTGAAGTGCAATATCACCTAAAGAACGTCCAGGTTAACTGTGAATAGTTCCAGATCACGAGCGAGACGTAAAAAAGAAAAAAAATCAAGCACACACACAAAAAAATATTGAAATGATTAAAAACAAAACCACAAATAGTACTTGCACTACTACCAAAAAACAAAATGATCACCATCAGGTCTGACTAAAAAAAGAAAGAGAATCACAACTGAAAAGTCGACCGAGATCGCGCCGGCGTTGAGGCTGAAAAGAAACCAAAACGAGGTACCAAAAAAAAAAAAAAAAAAAAAACCAAAACGAGGTTACCAAAAAAAAAAAAAAAAAAAACTCAGTAGAAAAGAAAGAGGTCCGTTCGAGAAAAGAAAACAGAGTGGGACACCCCGCAGAAAAAGCCCAACATGAAATTTTCAACGTCATGATTGTTACAGTTTAATGCCAGAGGGTTTTGGATCATCACACTCGGATGTTGGACAAGATATTTTGGGTATTTCAGCGATAACTCTCAGCTTCTAGTCTTCAATACCATCTCATGGACGTCCAAGTTACCGACACGTTCCATTCTATATTAAACAGTTACAGGTGGACAAAACACTCCTAGTGGTTAGTCGGCTGCCAGCGGTCCCCTCGCTCATGGCGTGCCTCAATATACACTCGAGGTGGTAAGCCAGCGGCCGGCGGTCCCGTAGCTAGTACAGTAGGCCATGGTTACATCCATGAGTAGGCCTACACGCCGGCAGCCAGCAATCCCTTCGCTGTACAGTGTAGGACCGCCTCTTCCAAACCATAGACATTCTAGGCCCAAACCATGGAGTCCTACCCCAACAAAACGATGGCTAGCCACTAGCCCACGGTTACGTGTGGTTCCGATACATAGTGGCCGCCGTGTTGGTATGCATAGTAAAATTGCATACCACGCAGCGGCCGCTATGCATCGAACCACACGTAACCGTGGGTTTAGCCTCTGAACGGAGTGTGACAAAGGCAAAAATACTCAGGCTAAAACACTCTGTCTAGATTCGAGGCAACGTTTTCACTAGTGCATGTAGAACGCGAACGCGCCCGACTTGACAAACACTGATCGAGCAGCCGCTACTTCTCTGTATACTGTAGCTCCGGGTGGAAGGGCTGTGAGTTACCGGCGTCATACAGCCAGGCCGTATAACGCCCTTAGCGCACAGCCTAGTCCTGCGTACATGTCGATGTGTTCCCTGCGTTGTACGGCCTCCACTACTGTGGTGGAGGCCATATAACGCCGGGAACACACAAACCTGTACGCAGGGCTACTCACAGCCCTGCCACCCAGAGCTATGTATATAGGCTACTGCAGAAATATCGTAGCTCCATATATTGGACTGTGTGAATATAAAGTTTACAGCAATGGGGATCGACATGTCTTTTATGTGCCGGTCGAGCCCTACGAGTATAGTGAGAGTGTCTGGCGTTGCGAAGGCCGGACACTCTCGCCATACTCGTAAGGCTTGTGCCGATCCTGAGGGATCGCGGTTGCATTGCGTCGCTCGTCATGTCGCGACCATGGAAAACGATGGACATTCTCTCTACACGCAGCAGATTTCTTCAAAACTATTTATCATGATTTGGGTGATCTTTGAGGATAGACGAGGAATAATACCAAACAACGAGATGGTTTATTATCATGGTATTTGAACGCGATGTATCGAATCACACGTAACTGTGTAGAAATCATGTAACGGCGATGACAGAGCGGCTCGGTGGAAGGCCTGCAGTGCCCCCCTTGTCATACCGCGCCTAAGGCATCCATATGTTCGCAGTGTTCCTATGAAGGGTCATGGGTTGTACGTCTCGCTCGTGACCTGACCTGTGGACTGCCTGATTTGGCTCAGTTATCTTGACTCTCCTGAACTATTCACTGTTAACCTGGATCAAGTACGGTTTCAAGTAGCTCTGCTAGGCATGGCCCAGCCAAAAAGAGCTAAGTTTCAAGATGTCAAAGTTATCTCTGAAATGCTCAATATTTCGTCAAACATTGTAGTATGTGGATGTGGTGATCGGATTCCCAGCTGTTGGGGATTCGTCAATCGAAGGAAACGAGAACCATGAGTTTTTTGAATAAATTAATTGTAATTTCGCGCGTTTTGTTTTTTTTTTCTGTGGGGAGTGCTCATTTTTTCTTTTTTTTTCTTTTTTTTCTTTTTTTTTTTTTTGCTGTGGCGAGTGCTCATTTGTTTTATCTTTCCACAGGCCCACGCTTTTTTTTGTATTTGCTGTGTTCATGGCATTTTTATTTTTTTTATTTTTATTTATTTATTTTTTTTTTTTGGTAAATGATGTCCACTTTTGTCTAGAGCCATCACTGCCGAATTTTTTCTCTGATTTGCTCTCTGTACTGTCAAAGCGGCTGGTGGTTCATATTATATTTTTGATTATCTATAATACGTTTTTTATGAGACGTACTGCTTTTTAATTTTCTTAAGTACATAAATAATTTTATGTATGCATGGCTTTTTTTTGTCTGATTCTTTTGTAATGATTTTCTGTATGTGGTTCACATTTTAATTTTTTGTAATTTTTTTTCCGAGTGGTAGTAGTGGTTTTTAGTGATTTTCTTGTGATTTTTGTATACGTACCACTGTATAACATATTTTACTTTTTTGTTTTGTAAAATCAGCACTCATTGCACCTTTTACGCGAACTATTATATGTGTATGTATGTCGATAAGTATGGATGTATGACGTTTTCAAATCGCTGAAAATTGTTCATTTCCTAATTACGCTTTAAAGAATATTCTCAAGTTAAAATGAAGTATTAAATGACATTTCTGTCTTTCGATTTTTAATTATACTTTTCTTATTTATTTCCTTCCTAATGACACCGAATTTTTATTTCAATAGAGAAAGACAGTTTATTTTTGCACTGAATCGATAAATATTTTTGAAACATTTGGCGCGCCGTAGGGGTACATTGAGGCACGCCATGAGCGAGGGGACCCCTGGCAGCCGACGAACCACCACGAATGTTTTGTCCACTTGTAACTGTTTGATATAGAATGGGACGTGTCGGTAACTTAGACGTCCATGAGATGATATTGAAGACTAGAAGCTGAGAGTCATCGCTGAAATACCCAAAATATCTTGTCCAACATTCGAGTGTGATGATCCAAAACCCTCTGACGCTAAACTCTAACAATCAGATTGAGAATTATTCAATGTTTGGCTTTTTCTGCGGGGTGTCCCACTCTAAATTCTTTTCTCGAACGGGCCTCTTTTTTTCTGCTGGTTTTTTTTTTTTTTTTTTTTTGGGGGGGTAACCTCGTTTTCGGTTTTTTTGGTTTTTTTTGTAACCTCGTTTTGGTTTTTTTCAAGCTGACCTCGTTTTGGTTTCTTTTCAGCCTCAACGCCAGCGCGATCTCGGTCGACTTTTCAGTTGTGATTTTCTTTCTTTTTTTAGTCAGACCTGATGGTGGTTCGCTTTGTTTTTTTGTAGTAGTGAAAGTACTATTTTTGGTTTTGTTTTTAAGCATTTCAATATTTTTTTTGTGTGTGCTTGATTTTTTTTTTTACTTTTTTCCTTTATAATCAGCATTCATTGCACCTTTATATCAAATACACGTGTATATACGTCAATAAGTATGGGATTGTGGTATTTCTAAATTTTTGCAAACAGTTTATCTTCTCATTGCGGTATTTAAAGAATATTTTACAATTAAGCATTACACAACATTCTGCCCTTTTTTTGCAATAATACTTTTCTCGTTTATTTTCTTCCGTAATTCCATCTAATTTTTATTTCAATCGAGAACGACGGTTGCACGTCATCTTTATCTGTACAGACACATTCAAATATTTATTGACACGTATTTTCAAATGAATGTTATTTTTGTGAAAAAGTACATTAATAAAATAAAATGATATGGACGAAAGAATTTTTTTCTTTATTATTCATACACGTTTAAGACTTTATTTAGAAAGAAAAATTGACAGTTTATTTTTACTCTATGATGATAAATATTTTTGAAACATTTGGCGCGCCGTACAGCACACATGCTCAGAAACTTTGCGTGAACTTTGAAGAATACTGCTTGTCTGAAATATTAAAAGTTAAAACTAGTTCTCATACCATGTTTTTCTTGAGGACACTTTATCACAAACCCCCTTATACGTCGAAATTGGGTGATAATTTTCAATAAGCCAACCAAATTGCTCCAAATTTATTTAAGATGGCGGCTATTCACTGTGCTAACTCTACGGCACAAAATTGATCTGTTGGTTTACTACTTATCTTTCAAAACGAACCGCCATCAGCCATGGTAAGATAGCAGAAGAATATTAAAAGGTTTCGAGGTCGTTAATTTTTAGAACGTTTGTCCCAAGGCGTCAGTTTATCCATATAAACAGCAATCAAACGAGATCATTGTTCAGTATAAAAACGTGACGATAATCTATTAGTTTATACGAGTGGGTCCGACCATCACATCCTTTCGTGCTTGTTCACACGTTTGTTTCGTAGGGGATATTCAGACTATAGTGTAGCCATCCGTGATTAAATTTCCCGCGTGAAGTGGATCTTTTTTTCATTAAGTAGCTTGAGTAATAGCTCCATAATGTTTTCTGGGCTGTTTTTATTTAGATTCATTCTTTTCCAGGTTTTATCGAAAGCAGCGAACGCACAGACAGACGACAGACAAACAAACAACGGTGGTTCCCGACAGCGGCTGTACCAGCACTTCAATTATGTTCATACATTATACTTACAACGTGAATTAAAGAATTGTTTTACACGCTCAATAAATGATGCACTCAACTTGAATATTAAGCATAATATGATTTTTCATTCTAAAAAAAACAATTGAATTGTAACGATGAGCTGATTATATGTGTGACTGCTTTATCCTCGCCTGATGTAGTCATTACGTCATTTCCTACAACCATTTTTGATGACTCTCCAGGTGCATACCGTCAGAAAGTGCATCCTCATCACCGCCATGACGTCACAAGCTATCTTTGCGTGCGACCAGACTTCAGAAAGGATCAACTGAATTGAAGTCCCGGGGTTCAACATGAACGTACATTTAATTTCATATAGGCTTTCAGTTCGAATGCACACTTCTGTTGGCAAGGAACCAAGCACACGTTCGGTAGCTCTACGTGCTCACGATTTACATCTCTGGCAACATGGCTCGCTGGTCACTCCGATTTAATCTCGGTCACGTTGCTAGGTTTACACAAAATCTCCAAATACATGTATCTAGTTCACAAATTTGTAAACATCTATGGGAACGAGCACAATTAACGGCAGGAGGCGGAAGAGAAAATGGGGAGGGGGCACAAAAATGGGTATTCAAGGAGGCCTTGGAAATTCCAGAGTACCATGAGGGGGGCCTCCAACTTTTCACTTGATGCAGATCACACAGAACGAGGCAGAGAACATTTCTTTCATCATCATAAACCAATTTCTGAGGTTATCCAATGAAACAGCTGCGTTTCAATGGCTGGCGATCATAACAGCTTGAGCGGACGTATAGAAATTTGCATAATTCAATAGGCTGCAGAGCCTCGTTCTGAATGTAAACAAGCAATATGTCGGAATACACGTCGTTCGAGCGACTTGGTCGTGAAAATGGGCTCGAAAGCTCACAAATATGATTATTTAATGCGAAATTGAACATGCTATGAGGTAATGTACACTTTTGAGAGTAATTTCATCGTATCTATGCATGATAGAAATAAATACTAATGATAATTGACAACGAATTCGTACGTTGCAATGATGGTTTATACCTCTCAGCTGTGTGCTATTTTTAGACTGTGACCCGAAACACACTGATACAGGTCTTGAACAAAAATAATACTTGTTGTGTCAAACCACTTGCTATTGAACAACGCTTGTGACAAGTTTCGTGAATTTCTGACAGTGCGCATATATTTGCGGCATGATTTCATGATGCCATGTATGCGCTGTTAGTGTTACCGTACAAGGCCGATCGTACAGCCCAGTGTACGCGTGTACAGCGTACAACGCTATGGCACTGAAACTCGCCTTTATGCTATCGGACTTCAGTCAACATTGACGAGTTGAAACATGGTAACTGAACAGTGATATACTACCCGTTACCAGTGAAAAGGAAAACTGTGACAAATCACGGTCACTCAAATCCACTCTTACAACGATATTATTATCTTGAAAGGCTGAGGGGTCAGTAAAATCAGGCGTGGGAATGTCCGACCACCACATCCTGCATCGACTCCAAACAGACAGACACTGACAGTTGACAATGACCGAATACAAGAGAAGTCGGCCAGTACAGTATGCACCCTATTAGAATATATGCTCCATATTAGTGTTTCTTTTTTTGAAGTCTCACTTAAGTTATATACGAAAGCGATCTAAATGTCATTCATAAGATGAGCGTAATGTTTGCAAACTTCACAGATCACAGTTCAACGCACGTATGATATACACACATTGGGTAAAATTAAAGATGGCGGTGTATCGCGATCGTGGTAGCGAGTTTTGCAGTCTTCGTCATAGTTACACTTGAAGTTCGTTAAAAAGTCATAGGAGATGGCGAAGCAACTTAGTTAAGAGTCATCAAGCCATGAATTTTACTGAAGAAATGGCATAATGTTTGCCTGAACTTTAATACGGTACGCGCGCGATCTGCAGAAACACGGAGGCAGACCGTACATGTTTTGCAGGGTGGACGTGGGAGCTCTTCGACTTTGAGTTGTTTTCTGAATGTTCGTAGTACCCGGTAGTATTAAACCGACAAATAACAAAAACTATGGTAGTAAAAAGTTAAAATTGTTTGGCATATTCAACTGTGAAGAGAATGCGTATGCAATCATATTGCTTTGTTGCGAGTGGCAGACTTCTCCTGGCCGAGTCCCACTGCACTGGCCGAGTTGGTCGGCACCATCGGCGCTGGCGATGGCCGAGTTCGCAACTGCCCGACTTCTCCGGTTACCCAATGGAATATTGGTAGCCAATGCCTACGAGGACTACCGCGAAATTGTAACCCAAGCATCAAATATAAATATAACATAAGTTGGATTGACAACAGTAAAATATGTGATATTGTGCAATCTTTGGGCCTAAACAATTTAAGTAACGTGAGCAAGGCGTCAGCGGAGTGCAACACGTTCCTCACTTTAAGCGGCCATCTTGTCTTCTGATGGCGGGACGGTGTACGACCTACGAGGCCAAAGCAGTGATTTGCAGGGCATGAACAAGAATAAAACTAAGTTAGGGGGCTTAAATAATGATTAGACTGTCTAACTATGTAAAAATATTCACAAGAATCAGCTGTGCATGTAGTTGCGGCAGCCCAAAAGTAGGCCTATGTTTAGCGAGCCATAGATCGACAATACACACATAGCACCAAAAGTAAGCCGTAGAAGTTGATAAAAATTCATAGGCACAAACTTAACTGCTTTATATGACCATAGAAACGTCTCTGACATCGTTTGTTGGGAAAAAATGGGCTGAAATTGCCCCCAAAAAACAGGAAAAATCACACTAACGGTCAAGTAGAACAGCGCCCTCATCACTTCCATTTGAACGAAATTCTAATAAATATGCAATAGGGTATCTCCGCTCAAGCTTATAAACGATTTGTGCTTGTTAACACTATAAAGCTGAAAACTGTCAAAGTGTGGGAATGACAAATGACGGCAGTTGACTATCATGAGGGTACTAAAAAATTTAGACAAGAGCGGCCAGGGGAGAAAACTTCAGGCAAATTAATCAATTTAACAGATATAGCTAGTTTAAATTGATTTTTTTTATAGTTAGCCCTGGAGACTCATATGTATAACGCATTGATATCTTTTGATGAAATTTCAATATCACATTTGTTGCAAAACCAAGCACTTCTAATTACCCTATTCAAGTGGATTTAATTTACGTCAGTTGTCAAACACATACCAACACGACGGGAAACAAGTTGCACATAGTTTTTGCCATAGACTACAGTGTATAGTGATCAGACACTTTTAAACTTTTAAGAGAAATTCTAAAATCAAATTTCTTGTAAACAAATAGTCTTCTTAAACACCATATTCTAGTGACACACATTCATATTAATTGTCAAACCTATATAAAAGCATAGTTATGTATGTATGTATGTATGTATGTATGTATGTATGTATGTATGTATGTATGTATGTATGTATGTATGTATGTATGTATGTATGTATGTGTGTGTGCATGCGTGCGTGCGTGCGTGTATGTCTGTATGTATGTATGTATGTATGTATGTATGTATGTATGTATGTATGTATGTATGTATGTATGTATGTATGTATGTATGTATCTATGTATGTATCTATGTTTGTATCTATGTTTCTATGTATCTATGTATCTATGTATCTATGTATGCATTGTATTCATTTTGGAATGTGGGCCTCCAAATATTTTTGCCAGCAGAGGGAAGTTCTGAAAACTGTGGCTATCGTTATGGTGGTCCAGTAAAAAAAGTGGACGAAACATTTTCTCTTCTGCCCCACCCCCGCCGTTAATTGTACTCGTTACCTAATACATGCCACCGTGCGGACTAACTCTGGAAATCGCTTAACACGCGAAGGAAAACATATCGAAGAGTTCAATTGCGAAAAAAAATTACCTTAGCGACTGAGTGTTACTAAGACCCTAGATATTAATACACAAGACCATTGATTTAAAATGACATAATGAATTAAAGAAGATACAATGGAAAAACAAAGTCCCTAAAAGTGTGATTGATTATTTCGACTTTCAGCTGACAGGTCAACAAAGTGACCCGAGATTGGAATTTGATTGGGCGGCATGTTTCCTCGCTGCTCATGGCAAAAAAGGGGACCCCGTCGAAATAACTTTGAAAACGCTGTTCTTAAAAGCGTGGTCGTTGAATCGTCATTGAAAGTCCTGCCAATACGACCGAGTGTACGTTTCAATCAAGTCATTCAACAATGACGTCAGAGGAAGACTATTAGATCTAATCAAGAGGAGCCGAGAGCACTTTGTATGATATAGAGCAATTGAGAAAAAGGCAGCTAAAAGGCCAGTACAGTTTTCTAACCCCTCAAGTACAAAGTCCAAACCTCTGTAATTTGCTCCATGTTTTTTTTTTCTGTTTTATTGGTTCATTTGCTATAAATATAAATTCACGTTCAGACTAGGACAATTGGATTTTTTATCTTGTTTCCACACGAAATATATAAAACACATCATCGATGAATTGTTATCGTAGCCGCTACTGGAAAACTGGAACATTTTGGTGACGTCACATCTTGACGCATGTTCCGTGTACGTTGAAGAGGGCGTTTGATTTAAGTTGTAGTGAGTTTGCTCGCTCAAGTGCTTTTAAGCTGACGTAAGCCTGACGGAAATGTATTTCAATAACCTGGGGATTATGCGATCTTTTTCTCATGAAAAGATAATTAAATCTTAATTCAGGAAATTTTAAGGTGGAAACAAAACATAACGCCAGATGAGTCTCTCGTCATGTCCTTTGACGTGTTGTGGATGCGCTGTCTGGGCCAGCATTGCCAGGGTAACCAATGGTTGAAAAAAACCTTCCCCGTTTTATTGAATACAATCGAGGACATAATGGCCTTTGAAGTTTTCGTGCGATGTTTCAATCGACGCATACGTGAGATGGTCGGGTTTGAGCACAGCCGCCTGTACGAATGTTGATCGGCTGAGAAATTTTACTTTTACTATTGCGTCAGTTTTTAACGACATACGTTAATTTGGGATACCGTTAAGTTTCCGCGATGTGCGTGTACCGGATCGCTGCTTGCTTGAGCGAACACTTAAAAAAATCTAGCACTGTTGTAAAGCCTGCGGCTTTTGGACTACTGTACATCTTGGGAACTGCGCTCACGTAAGTGCGAAGATCGGAAATCCGTCGAGCCGCTGAAGACATTTTTACTTTCAGAAAGTGATAACAAGGCTACTCGGATCGGAGCCGTGATATTTTATGTACAGAGCTGGAAAAGTAATCCTTTCAAAGGTGGCCATTAATGTGCCTTTCTCCGTTGTCTGTCTCCGTTTCTCTGTTTGTGTCTATTAGCATGTCTGTCTGTCTGTCTATCTCTATCTGTTTTTGTCTCTATTTCTGTTTTTGTCTCTATTTCTGTTTCTGTCTTTGTCTTTGTGTCTGTCTTTGTGTCTATCTTTGTGTCTGTCTGTCTGTCTGTCTGTCTGTCTGTCTGTCTGTCTGTCTCTCTCTCTCTCTCTCTCTCTCTCTCTCTCTCTCTCTCTCTCTCTCTCTCTCTCTCTCTCTCTCTCTCTCTCTCTCTCTCTCTTTCTCATCGTCTCGGGGAGTTAAGTGATTGACGGACAAGGGAAAAGCAGTTTCATGTTAAACTGCCTATGAATATTTATACCACTAGATTAAACCACTGTTGGTGGTGCGCCGAATACTCTGAACGAATGAATCATACCTGTATGCATTATTGGAGATTGATTGTACTACAAATTTCAATTACATGGCCAATTCGGTGAAGCTATTTCGCCAAGATAGATACACTGGTACCGCAACTGGTGTCATGGTGTTGATAGGCGAAATAAACGAGTGCTAATGAAATGTGATTTGATCGTATCGCTGTACGCACTGCCGAATGCGTCAGACCTAGTAAAGGAAATGAGGGCTTGAAAACACGTTTATTCAAGATACTGAGGCAGGGCGTTGAGGATTGAAATTGAGTTCTAACTTCGATAAAACAGGTCGTGCCATACAACGAGATGCAACTCGTCTCGTCGATAACTCAGTATCCCTACATTGCAAAATGCACACGCTATTGAATTCAGCGCCTTAATTGCGTGTCTTTGTCAAATTAGGTGAGATGCATGAACAGAGACAGGGGGTTTTCTCTCTAATCTAGTCACACAAAGGAAGTAATTTTCTAAAAATGATGCCAAGACAATCTCAGACAAAGATCCGCTAAAAGTACTTGATTTTGCAAAATTTAATTTCAAGCGGGGCAAATGGTCTTCAGACCTTACGCACTCAGTCCTGTCGAAATGTTTGCTTGTACGCTGGAAGTTTTTCTGACGTATCAGGGTAGAGTTTTTGACACAAAAAAATCAAAATGTATATGCCTTATACCGTCATGTGATGAGACATCAATCAGATGGCAAAATTTAGTTTGATTAAAATTTGATTAAAATCACTACTTCTGCTAAGAGGAGAGTACAAAAACAACCTAACGAACACATACGCCCACAGAAACGTAGGTGTTGAGAAAAACGGTTCGCACAAGCTAAGCTCGATCAAAATGTAACCTCCTGGCCCCGAGAATTAATCAGTCGTATAAAAGCGTCAATTCAACGACGGCGCCCTTTTGGCAATATTGCCTTAATTCCAACTGAAATTGCCTCAATCGCTCCCATGAAATTGGACGCCTTTAAATCCATATTGGCCTCCGCCGTTGACTGTATGTCAACATATTGAAATCGACAATACCACCGCTAAAGCTGTCAACGTTAATAATGACAAGATCTCGGGGAGACGAGAATTCCCCGATGAAACGTTTTACCGCTAATATTATTTTTGTGGTTTCGCTATTAAAGCACCGTACGTTGCCGGAATGTCGAATAAAATGTGAACGCCGTGTAGCCGCCGCCTGCTTCATCTTCCGCTAATTTGTCTATTTCTGACGCGGATACGATAGTTCAACCGAGGCGTTTTAGGGCGTCTCTTTGATTGGCTCAATGTTCTTTGACGATACCTTCATAGGCTACTTGCGTTTTGCTTATCAGTACCATACTGTATAGGGATGATATGTTTTTGCTATAGGTCTCAATGGCTTACGATTAAGAGTGAGTATGGCTAATGTGAGAATGTTTTCGGCATGACTGTTAATCCCTAGTTGAGTGTCCTTTTTGATATATATTCGAGGTAAGCCTCTGAGAAAAAGTAAAATAGCTGAAGAGTACCGAAATCGGATGATTGGCATTAGCACACTCAATATATACTGCTATTTAAATATTAATACCCATGTGTGTGTGTGTGTGTGTGTGTGTGAGTGAGTGTGTAATATACATATATATATATATATATATATATATATATATATATATATATATATATATATATATATATATATATATATCACCCGGTATCTAAATAACATTATAGCAGCTTTTTGCGGTTCATTTGCGCTAACACGCTTATACAATCTTCACAACAAATACTATCGCCATTACAGCTCTTCAAGTCATGCATATGCTCAAACACAGACCACATGACATTGAGAGGGCCAAATGGGCAGTCAGATTCAACTATCATCGTTCGAAATATGTCCCTTCTAAATCTTTAGTCGGTCAGTCAGCAATAACTTCACATATGTGATCGTTGAAGTCATCTTGTGATCAATTTTTTGAGTTGTGAACTTTTTTGACATTTCGATCTAAAGTATATAGGATCGGGTCTATACGGGTGTATAGCATTTTTAAAAATTCCCTAAAAGTGGGGAAGGCTCTTATAATCGGATGAATACAGTCCTTGTTACAGTCACCCATTCATTCAAATTTGGTTGGCTTCGACATATTTTCATAAACAAGATGGACTTAGCCACAGACTATCAACATTTACATATTTGCAAGGAAAAAGCATGTGACCGATGGTTACCCTTGACCCCTACTTCGGGAGTTCAGGGACATTTGAGTGTAAGGGGACCTATAGTAAGTGTACAAAGCACTGATGTATTCGTTATCAATGGAGCTTGCGAGTGCAATAGCCCGGCTGTCGAGTATCAAACGATAGACTCTTAAAATGGTGAAATTATTCTCGGTAGATTCGTTTCACTGGTAAATGTACCTATTTATTATCACTAGTACGGGATTTTTTTCAAATGAGTGATTTTAACGAAAATTCATCGTTACGTGTATTTTCTTCCCTGAAGTCATTAACCATGTTATATTAGACAAGTCAGTCACGATTAGACTGTAAACAGCCGACTTTAAAGGTCACTTCGGGAAGGTAGATGTGTTAAATTGCTGGTGGTTTGGTTGTGAGAGTTGCGTCTGTTGACAAACACATCTCTCGAAATCTGCTGACTAGGCCGTGTGTATATGCACCATAAAATTACCGGCGAGTGCAAATTTTCACAATCTCCGTCTAGATTATCGCCCGCTTCGATCGTACCATCATTACGGTCAGCGACACTCTGCGCGCGCCGCACAAACTATGCTTCATCCTTGAAACACAATTTTTTTGTACGTGCACACACCTCATGTATCGAGTTCACTTTTTTTAGAACGCAACGAACACAAAAGGTTGATTCACACGGGTCGAGTATTGTGTATAAATGCTAGTTTTTTATGTATCTGAAGGACATTCATTTAAAAAAAATCCGCGTTGTAAGCCTGGTTCTTTTCACAAATTATAAACAATGTTGTGGAGTGTTTTTAATGCGGAATGATTGACAGGCTCCGAGAACTACCCTGTATAGGGCCCAGCATCACCTGGAGCTTTCACGCACTGAATTGGGTTTTGTTCTTGCTCCAGCAGAAAAAAGCTCCCACAATGACGGGTATGATAACCACGTGGGTCGGGTCAATTGGGTCTCAATTGAAATTTCACACAGATCTGTCATGGGGTGTTGCCATAGAAATCGAGAGCTTATTCACCAGATTGTTGTTCAGATGGTGGAATTGCGAGGAACTGAAATGTTCAAAGTGATACATCCTAGGCACATCAACTAACGTAAACAAAGTGGGTATTTAAAATCGAACACTCTTGTACGTCTTAAAAACAGGCCGAAAGGAGTTTTTTAGATTCGGATAAAATAGGTAATTTGATAACCCATTTATCGAAATTGAAATGCGATAGTCCTGTCGAAATCAAAATCAGATTAATATTATTAATATCACTCTCTATATGTTATTTACTAACTCCCTGCGTATACTAAGATTCATGAACTCCATTGATTAAATATCATTGCTACTAGCAGATTATGTGTGATTTAAAACGAACGCATCACTTATACGATAAGTTCGAGTAAAGCAGGGAAACTTACGACATACTCGTACACACACGTTCAATGGATATGGTAGTGCAAAAGATACCTAAAATTGAAAGCAGCAATAAAAATAATTTGCCAGTATTTATTTCCATTAAGCTATCAATTAAATGGAAGTCATATTTTCACTCCTGATTAATATTTCTTTTCACGTTATTAATTTGACATTATTCATAATCGGTAAGGTGACATCAACGTTGGTATTATTGTGACGGAAGGGTCGACAATCCGCCAGCGCGTGCTGCCGAGTGACGCGATCGTCGTTTTACGAGCGTTTCCCGTTGCTCTCTCGCATTAAAAACTCCGGATTCTAAATCGTAGTAGATCATTTTTTATCGTTATGAGAGGCAGTTTATCGGTTTCTAACTCCGACACGACAAAGTGATCAAGGTATAAAAGCATGTTCCAGAAGAGTCAACTCGCCGTGAAATGGCTAATGCGACGGACATAAATCAAGTTTACAGTTCATTTTAAGGATCAGGCGTTTTTTGATACGCTAGTTTTTTCGCAGATGTGCCCACTTTGATCCTTACGTCAATGCTACAATAGGTTTTGACAAGCTGCCATGCTATTAAAAACCGATTACCAAGCAAACAGTGTGCCTTAAATGCGATTAAAGCCGGCGTGGGTTACGTAGTCAACTTTTAAAAGCAAACTTTCATTTTGTGCCAAGCGCAAAGTGGAGTCACAAACAGACCATAACATATATGCTGATACGATTAGCATACGTATTGATACGATCTACTATTTATGTTCCATATTGTGTATCTAATTGAATTTGAAACAAAACAAACAAGAATCCGATTGACATATTTTCCACTAATATCTTTATGTGTATAGCTCAAGGAAAAAATCACGAGAATTTTGACGTTTACGATCTCAAACAGGTGATTGATGGTTTACAAGCTTTTAATCGATTTGTTTTCCGCTTGGTCTCATTATGTTTATGGGCATGCTACAACTTGCCTAATAAGATAATATCTTTTTTTTATGGTGTAATATCAGTCCATTGTGTCAAATGAAAAAAAAGTTTTACAACATCCAGTATAAAAAAACGATTTAAGGTTTTGTAGAGCTTTATTATAATGCACATTTTATGCTCATTGCACAAACATGGACCAGGAGATCATGAGATTATATACAGATCTCTGTTGATCATATGGGCAAAAGTAAACCTGTGTAAAAACAACGTTGCAATGACTTCAAAGTATACTGCAAAGCCTCTGGTTGAACCCAATGAGCGCTTTAATTTTCTCCCACCCAAATTTTAGTGCAAAATTTTACCAATTTTTATGAATTTTTTTGTAATTTTTTGGACCAAATGGACAACATATTTCATAGACTACAGTTTTTTCTCAAATTTTTGGCAAATTATCAGAGAAAAATTGACTGGAGTTTATTCTATAAAGGGACAAAAAGAGACTGGCGCTAAAAGGGTTAATGTGTTTACCGTGAAATTGCCTCCAAAGCCTCGCATCAAAGCATCGACGATCAAACACATGTAAGCTTTGTAGAGTTGAAATTACTGGACATACAATTTTTTACAGAACATTGATGTGTCTCTACTTATATATATATATATATATATATATATATATATATATATATATATATATATATATATATATATATATATATATATATATATATATATATAAGACTTTCTCGCTTTTCCGTTTGTTTGGAGACTTAGGCCTGCAATACTTTTACAGTGTAAGGTGTTATCAATGTATGAATCTTGTCGATGGGTGTAATTGAGGACACTTTCTCTCATAGCAAGAACATGAAGCAATTTGAGTATTTTCATCGATCTTTGAATCATGACGAGAAACAGACACTTCGGGAATCTAATCTAAGAAATCACAAATGACAACTCTCCATACCACCCGAGATCTTTAGAAAAAGTTATCTTGACACCAGAACAGAAGTAATTTTGAAACAAGTATAATACCGAGAGACTCGACATTTATACACTCGTGTCAATCTGTCCCAGATAAATAGACATTTTGGAGTGCCTATCATGGAATCTCTGCCCCTAAAGAGGGTCAAAACAGCGACGAGCAGATGGGTAAATTTAGACAAAGGTTAATGGCTTTGCGGGTAATTTAGCTTTGAATGTGAGATAAGATACGGGGCTATGTCTTAGAGAAATGAGGTTAGGCCCATTTGTTTCTTGTAAAATTGATGGGCAACTTGATGAGATGGCGGCAGGCACGCGATATTTTTGAATGCAACGCTGTGTACTCTATGTGACACTCACTAAAGGCGTACGTGTATAAAATTATATGCTGTACGGAAAGGAGGTGTTTTAGATAAATGATTGTCACTTTGTAAGACCTTGGGGAAATCTATGATCAACGTCAAGCGATCTTGATGTTGTGAAGTCCAATTGTTGTTATTTGATAACATGCTGCCAGATAAAGCGATATGAAAGCATAACTGCCACGAACACAGTCTGCAATGAGGGCGCCGGGGTGTGTCACTCGACCAAATGTACTTTGCAGTGCTAAATTTCGTGATTCGTCATCACTAGTTCACAGCAAAAGGCAGGGGATTTAAGTTTTATTTTTAGTTTTTGAAACAAAGACAAATACTGTACGTACATCAAAACAAATATGTTACGACGAAAACCCAGAACAATACCATCGAACATGTATTTAGAAGGGGTACGTGGAGGTGACTGTGTTTGTACATAGGCAAATAAAAGTACAGGCGTACGGTTAACTTGACTCATTGCGGGTGGTTTGAGAGAGTTTGAGAGTTTGAGAGAGAGTTTGACATTATTTGACGTTACAAATAAAGATCGGCCCATAATGTCTACTCGACTGTAGTTTTAGATTATATATATATATATATATATATATATATATATATATATATATATATATATATATATATATATATATATATATATATATATATATAATATATATATAATATATACAAAATGTATACAATGTGCCCTCCCGGTTATCACCATAATGGCTTTATGGCAACCTCTGAACTTGGGCACAGAGAGTACGGTTATATATATATATATATATATATATATATATATATATATATATTATATATATATATATATATATATATATATATATATATATATATATATATATATATATATATATATATATACACGTCATGGTGGTCTTCAGCAGGTACGTTGTACCTGCATAATCTGTATCTCATCCATCAGGAAAGAACGATGACTGCTCACTGTGTTGTCTCAGTCGTTCACAATATAATATATGTTCAAGCAAAAGGTTACGCGGGCGGGGGGAGAGGGGCGAGGGGGCGAGGGAGAGGGAGACCAATTTATTTGCTCACTCACGTACGTGACGTTAATGCACATATTAAGTGGAGAGGGTCTTTGTTCTTTCCTTGGAGCTTTTACATCAGGTTCGTTAGGTAACTTGGCTCTTTTAATCAGATCGATGGGTCTTTCGCATTTGATCCGGCTGTCCTATTTCATAATCTTCTTTTTGAAGCCAATATTTTCTTCGGCTTCTCTTAATCTATTCATTTAGTTTTGATTATTCAGAAGTCGACACCCACGACATGTTGTCACCTGTATTACCCCTATTTGTAACAATCAACCCTATTTGTAACAAAATTTAATTTTCAAAAAAACTTTGCCATATATGTTGAAATATTAATAAAATATGCATATTTGTATGTTTGAGGGCAATTTTCTTTTGTTTTCCTTGTCAAAACTCATTTTTCCGAAACTGCTTTTGTTACAAATTGGGTTGATTGTTACAAATAGGGGTAATACAGTCACCCGTAGACTTTCCTTTCTCAGTAGCTTGTGAGCGTGGATCGCCTACTCACCAAAGGTTCATTTTCTACTCTCCAATAGTCATTATAGAATGAATGACTAATCGTTTTATATATGGGGTTGGCTTATTTATTCCCCAGAATTTAATCAAATCGCCTTTTCTCATTAGGGCAGAACATGCTACTTCTAAAAACTCACAAGGCATACTAAACCGTCAAGACGTGACATAACATGACAAACTTTGTCGTAGCAGTAAGCCATACAAACTACCCTACGCGTGTTACAGGGCGGAAACAGAACCACAGATCAGGTTCAACAGGGACTACAAAAACGTCGGGTGCTTCATATATCTTAGTCTCAGTTTCAGTAAAATTCAAAAATGACAGCCGAAGGGCTGGGGATGGGTAACGACGATAACCATAAAGGGAACTATTGATAACATCCAACATGGTTTCATCAGTCTTGCGAAATAAATGATTGTTAGTCACGATTTCCGTGGTGTTTTTCAGTTTCTGTGGTCCGTTTCCCCTCCAATCGAGGGAGGGTTCACTCACTTATGATTGACAAGAAGAGTTTTATATCGCTAACGTGGATTCTGCACGTTTCATTTGTACAGCCGTCACGCACACGTGCTAGTCGAGATAAAATGTCTCTTCCCATGTTTGCTTGTGAAAATAAACCGCACGTGCCGACCTCTTTTCCATCGGGTGAAATTAAAGACGATAGTTCTGGCCCACAGGTAAACCTGACCGGCTACTGAAGGGTTACATTTATGCGGATTGAGGGCGCAATGATAGTATTCGTCACATGTCTTGCAGGCTATACACAACGCCAAGAGAACTCAAGTATTTTTTTTGTAAAGTATGCATGCATGTATGTATGTATGTATGTATGTATGTATGTATGTATGTATGTATGTATATGTATGTATGTATGTATGTATGTATGTATGTATGTATGTATGTATGTATGTATGTATCATTTATATGGCCTCTATCTGTAATATGTATATATATCTCTGCATGTATATCATCATGTAGATTTGTGAATGTATCTATTTATGTATGTGTGTTCTTGTGTGAATAGCGATATAGGTGACATGTATCGACTTTTAATTGTGTTATTTAAAGCTGAGAAATTATTCGGTTAATAAAGCGTGGGTATTAAGGCAAAACGCCACCTGCCACTCACTGACAAATGCGTGCAATGGGTCAAAACTTATGAAACGTCGTAAAATTGTTCATTTGCAACTGTAGGAACACATGCCGGGATAATTTTCAGTTTCTACGATATAATTATTAATGAGGGTGACAAGTGTCAACCGAGATGTCTTTCACATTTCACGGGCTAACTTTCATTCATGTAAATGACAAGTGACCGTATCTTGAGAACAATAGCAGCGTGCCACGGCATGTCAGTCGACAGTGCATCCGTATACACTGCGTGTGTGTGTCAAACCTCGCATATACTGACGTATATTCTGATGACTTCTAGTAATTTGGAAGAAAATGTGACAAAGTGGTCGCTGAGATCATGACACACCGCAAGTTATCTAATTCCAATGGGCGCACTGTCATTTAAACGCAAAGCGCCTGGTGTGAATTTGCAAACTACTTGTGAATTCAGCGAAGATCGACTTTATTCAGTGTTCTGGGCACACTTCGTGGTGCAGCGGGAAGCCAACGGTGTTCTGAAAATCAATGACACCAGACCCAGTAAATCTTTAAGCTTGCTAGCGTCTGTCGGTCTTAAACACCTACGCCGAGTCTCAAAGACTACACATTTCTTCTCGTCTTTCACTTTCGTCTGTCTAGCTCTTTAATATGAAATAACATCACGGCGGCGTCCTCACTTAAACTTTGCACATTTTCTTCTCTAATATTAGAACTATTTGTAGATAAATGGTCAGTCTTCAGTTAGGATGCCCTGAACTGTGAAAGATAAGTCGGTGACTGACATCTAAATAATCAGAAATTGGAGTGATGTTCCCCCACAGCTCGGCAGCGAATGATGGTTTCTTTCATATGGAGACAATTAATCGTCCTTAAGTAAAGCTGATTCAATAGAGGCTGAAAATCTGGGAATTGAAACATGTCGTGTCGACAAATTATCGCCTTGCTGAATTTCCGTGAATATTGCAAGTAAACACATAATATGACAAGGTTGCATATCAACGTGTGTATACCTACATAAAATATGTGTACGCATGAAAGGTAGCTGTCTGTCTGTCTGTCTGTCTGTCTGTCTGTTTGTAGTTATGTAGTTATGTATGTATGTATGTATGTATGTATGTATGTATGTATGTATGTATGTATGTATGTATGTATGTATGTATGTATGTATGTATGTATGTCTCCCGCTCCCCTGTATGTAAGTCCTTATGGATGGGAACCAGTCGTTAGATGGACTAAATCGAGTTTATACACGCCCACCTACACTTAAACATGCAATATATATAGGCGATCGCTTTCGCACATTTTATAACGACTATGTGTACACCTACTTCCTAATTTCTTAAAGATTCATTCCTTTTTCTTTACGGAATGGGCTGCAGGCCGTAACAAGCAATTACAACCAAACAGGTTTTTTAGACTTCGTACACCAACTGACAGTAGTAAGCAACTGCAAAACCTGGTTAAAGGAGAACCAGGGAAGGCAAAATTTGTAAACGTATTCATGTCAAAAAAATATGTGACTGTGTGTCTATTTACCGTCTTCAGGCGTTCTATAGAATAAAACGTATTGCTATATATCTCCGCACGAGACGAGTGTTTTTTTTTACACTAATTCAAATGCATCAGTGAAGTCTAGCATGTTCCGGTATTCTGTCACAAAAGAGGTTTACTGACTGTTTAAAAAAAGCTGGATATCTGTTATTAAAATCTCTTTCATACTCCAAAGAAGACCGTAGGGATGTGACGTGTCTATCTCTCTGATGCGCGGCATGGGGTTTCTGGGCCCCAGCCGCAAACATTGGTAGATACTCAAAGTAATGGTATGACATATCTTGTACAAACAGCGGCCGATTCCTCCAACGCGAAAAAAATGCGAATAGGCTTTCCTGAATGCCTCCACTGCGACGTTTCGAGATTTTCTGACTGTCAAAACATGCGGAAGATGGTTTCTCCTGGCAATTAATCCAATTAGTGCACGGTTCGTATCTCTGAAAGCGGAAACAAAGGGTATTTATGGTTAATTGTTGATCGCAGTCCAAGCCGACGCTCTGCGGTGTGCCCTTCAGGCGGTAACTAAATGCATCGCTACCGTTGCTTTATGCGGATGACCGGTAAAATGTAAATGCCTCTTCTATCTGAATTCACCTTTTAGTAAGTCGTTTTTGTAAAATGGTTTTCGATACGCAAGACTCCACTTAAAGTGATATGTAAATTCAATTTTTGCATACCGAGAGAAATGTCGCGCACACCTTTAGCTTTCAGCCTACATTCGCAGTTAATTTTTTTTTTTTTTACTTTCAAATATGCTTTATCAGAACCCGTGCTGATTGCTGCATTGTCTTGTATATTTTCGACAATTGGGCGCAGATTATTTTAATTTTCGGTAGCATTGTCTTAATCACGTCAACACACGTACGTGTACCAGAGACTTATTCATCGAATGAAAGCCTTGACAAAATCCACGATATCACCGGCCGTTTTCATGTGACTTTCCAGACGCAACGCGGGATGCTTTTTTCCAATCTGCGGGATGTAGAACGGGCTTTTCGATTGAGTCAGTGATGCACATATGAAAACCCCTGGGATTTCAGATCTATTGCCAGAAGCGAATTCAGTGATCTCAAACTAATGCAGTGAGCTCCCACTATGCCACCATGCATTTCAAAACAGAGGAAAATGTTCAACGCGAGAGGCGCATAAAGCAGTCTGCTGACTTCATTAAAAATAGGAGCTATTTGCAGAGATGTGGTTTACGATTCCAAGCTCCAACTAATCCTTTAATGGTTTGTGTATTCAGTGTATGTAATAATATGGTATGGAAAAAGACCATTTAAGTATAACAAGAATCTAAACAGTAGCGTTAATCACTTCCATTTGTTCCTATGGAGAAAGCTACCATTGGCTTCTTTGCTTGCAAGCATGCAACCATATGTCCTCGGATGTCTATGGATACATACATACATGCATACATACATACATACATACATACATACATACATACATACATACATGCATGCATGCATGCATGCATGCATGCATGCATGCATACATACATACATACATACATACATACATACATACATACATACATACATACATACATACATACATACATACATACATACATACATACATACATACATACATACATACATACACACATACACACATGTTGACAGACAGTACGACTGACATGTACATGTCAGGCAAACTGTACATGCACAAATACAGATTACGAGACCACATCGAAATTATTTAATCATTCATTGCTTTAATAGTTTATTATTTATTTATTTATTATTCATTCATTCATCATTCATTCATTCATTCATTCATTTATTTATTCATTCATTTATTCATTTCTCCAATAATGAGTTCAGTTGAACACAGTACACTCAAATCTACAAGCAGATAGGGAGTTGTCGATTAGGTTCGCGCTCATGGCGAGAACGCGACCAAGAACTGAAGGGCTTCCGCGTATTAAAGATTGGTACAGATTCTGTCATAATATTTTGGGGGTCTACCTATTGTGATGGACGTTCATTTTGATGCTAATGAAGATTTAATCTGTATGGCCCCCTCCCCAATGCGTTAACACAGGGTTAATATAGCGAGTCCATATATGAAGTGAACTGGTCAAAATCGAGTGGTATACCGTCGCTGGGTGTGATTTATTGCTATTATATCATAACAGTATATAGAAATTCTCGCATAGAACGCCAAAAAAAGGATTTTGGCTCTTGCCGAGAGCTCGCGCGTGTACCAGCCGTGGTATATCGCCAATATACCACGGTTCTTTTCGCGTCTCGACCAATCAGATCGCTGTATTTGCGCGTTCAATATACTGGTATGATATAATTGGTAATTGATTTTAGTAATACCAAATTTGCAAGGCGATTCCTGATTTTTTTTCTTGATTTCAGAAGAGAATTGTTTTAAATTTCCCTACGGAATCGTTTGAGCAAAAAGTTAAGGTATTGTAATTTCGAGACGCGTACCACCTGAACGCGTGTGATAACCTCTTTAATGTCACGAAAACGAGGCCGACCATATGACGCGCCCATGTGTTTGTAAACTCGGTGTTTGCTACAATACCGATATAAATCAAATAGTGAGACTTTTTAGTATTTTCGAATGTGCATTTTCAGATTAAATGATAGATGTAGCCAACACACTTTTTAAAAGCAATATTTTTCATCAAAGTCAATGTATATTTTCGAAAAGCAAAGAATCTGTATATATGGTATGCATGGCTTATTTGAAGGATTAAGGGATTCACATAACTCAATTTCAGCGTAAATCATAATAATAAAGATAATAATAAAAGTCAAAAACTAGAAACTACGTTTTAAAATTTAATATCTCATATGAAACTAGAGTCTATGTAGTGTAAAACTGCAATCTTATTTTGCGTTATCTATTCTCCTTCATAAATATAGGAAACTGAAAAACTGACATTCAAAAAGTGATTTAAATCATAATAGGCATGATAGAAATGACCTTATTCCAAATGTACGAATTTTAATTTGCCAAATGAAATTGACATTTTGAATTTGTTGAATAGCGTTTCAAAAATGTAATATGAAAATTTCAAAACAATTTGTCGAGCCTGAGAAGAGTTTTATTTCATTGTAATGTTCAAGTTACAAACGGAAAATAAAATGTCAGTGACTTTCGGGATTTGCATACATTTGCATACATTTGCATACATTTAAACTTCCTTCTTACCCGAATTACGACTGGTTGTTATGCTGACAAATGGCTGAAAATTGCATGTATCTTTGCAAAAATAATGGGATCTTGGGCCAAAAAACTCTCACATGCAACGCCCCTTTAAGAACAGCTGCAGTCACTCCTGATGTCGAGGTCACGAACGTAAATTATGAAGAAGAGAAAATATGCAAGAGTCAGCGGTCGTAAAAATAAAAACACGGTAAATTTGTCTTCATCAACTTTTATAGTATTCGGTCACAGCTAGCTTCTGAATTATTAATGCCGTCGCACAGAGCATGATAAAATTGTAGCCCATGTGGGTTATACAGAAAGTGTGTACGCTTACATATGCCTGATGCAGTTTTAATGTATTACTCCTCGCTCTTTTCTGCATTGTTAAACAAAGTACTGCGGTTAATGTTTGACAAATGTAAAAACACTCTAAAGTTTTTTTTAACTCAAGCTCCGTTCAAGAATCATTTCTTATCTAAGTTATGTCAAATATCATTTTCACAAGTTCTCGTCGAAACACCTTGTCCTTGTATCATTGCAGAATCTGCTCACCGTCAGACCCAGCTCTTAATGTGACAATTTCAGCGCCACTAAAATGACAATATTATTCCTGTAGGAGTCATTTTTTAAAAAAATGTTATTGCATATTTAATGGAATATTCTCACGTTATCAGCATATTTCATGCCCTTTTGGAATGAGGGTAATTAAGGCATTAATCTCCTGTGTTACAGAATACAGAATGTGGCTGCGATATTGCTCTTCTGTGGTAGACCAAGTTATGCGGTGATGTTTTCAGTTTAGTAAACAGCACGGATACAAACACAAATACAAGGATTAGGAAAAATCGCCATTTTTTCTGTATCCCTAGTTTGGTAAGATTTCAAATGTGGTAATGTGTAGAGATGCACTTGGCCTTTACCTTTTACTACTGGTGGTTTGCCTTTCACATTAATTGTGCAATTCTCATCTCCAGATGCCCGATCTATTCCGGCAATTTTACTGCCATCTACCATCCCCTGCCAGAAAAATATATCCAATGCGTTGATCCGATTATGCAAATCGCTTTCACATTTTGCGATATCGGAGTCACAGTTTCATTTTTAATAGAAATATTTGTCTAGGGAGCGATTAAAAATGATAGTGATGGCAATTGTTACCAAATTTGAAATTAATGTTCCGTTTTGTACAGATACATGTAGTATGGTCTAATGAGATGCTGACAATAACGGTCCTCAGCAACGTCACGTTGTACATAAAATCAACCATACCACTCTGGAGTGCACCGTCTGTGATGAGTTCGAGGCAGGGCGATTAATCATCCTGGCTAATGGGAAAGCACTCTAGCCTGGAAACTCTCTGGCGGACCAATAACACCGGATTGTGGTGGCTGTATGTATTATGTTGAGGAAAGGTCATCGAAAACATATGTCAATCATCATCTCCGACGCACTACATATTGCAGTTGTTACATGCATCTCGCGAATGGTGCCTATAGTGGTTATATTATATACTTACGAATAAATATAATCCAAAAATTGCCAATAGTCTACAAAGAATATGAAGGATCGCAGATCAATGTCACAGTCAAATAATACATTTAGTATTTGTTACTCTGCTAACTGTTAAAAAGGGTATGCAAATCATGTCCATGCTTTCCGAATTAAAGCCTATAATAGCACAGAATATGTCATGGTGCGTTCGGGATTTTTAATTGAAGGTCAAACCACAATTATGGTTATGGTTGATCCTATAAAGAACAAGCAGTTATTTCAAAGTGTATGCAATCTTTGTCTAACCGAGAGCGTCTCACAATTAATGTGGATAACAAATTTGAATTGTTGATTTTATATATATATATATATATATATATATATATATATATATATATATATATATATAGCTACATATATATATGTAGCTACATATATATATGTAGCTACATATTAATATATAGCTACATAGACTAGATATATCTAGCTCGGTAGATAGATAGATAGATAGATAGATAGATAGATAGATAGATAGATAGATAGATAGATAGATAGATAGATAGATAGATAGATAGATAGATAGATAGATGAAGAAAAAAGATTAATGGGTGAACGGATAGGTTCATTGATACAGAAAGAAAATGGCTACCAGAATGAGCAGCATTAGTGACCCTTTAACTAATGTTGTCAGCGAGAAAAAAACTCTTAAGGTTGTAGTGGCCCTTGATTTTTGTTGTCACAGTGGTAACTTATCTTGTTCAAACATCTATGTTATTTTTTACTCCTTCGCGCACGACGAAGGTTGTTTTACATATGTTAACTCGAATCATCTTTCACTGTAGCCTAAAAGTAAACGTTTCACCAGGAACACCAATTGCTCTCTATTTCTGTAGTACTTTTTGAACACGTTACTGCGTTCAATTTTCTTTTAACACTACATGTTGGATTTAATTTATCGCCAATGTTGAAGGTTTAAATAGAGATGTGAAGACTTTAAATACTAGGTGTTCATTTTTAACCATATTGAATACTACTGATTTAATTTGAATTAAACTGAACACATACACGCTTTCGTAGAGGCTTTAAACATTTAAACATAGGATGCGTGTTCTACAACGTGTGTTCAAGACTGGAACAATGCAAACACATGGTGTGTACCTTTAGTGCGCCTTTATACTGATGTAGGTGCTCAGGGGATATTCAAACATTATAACCACACAGCAGAACACTAATGTTCTGTTGATGGACGTTATTTTGGTAAGACAACAAAATGCCTTGAGTAAAATGCAAAACTTATTTTGTAAAATGGAATATCAAATATGGTTTCATTGTTTCGGTGGTCATGGTAAAACACAATCCTAATAAACCTTTGCGGTCTCAAAGACCAAAGAACAGGAAAATCCTGCACTATAGAATATTCTATTTATATTTTAAACAACAAAAAGCACAAAGTGCAGTTTTCACATAAATTCCATTGATTGCTTAACGCCTTTCTATAGTAATACTTCCCAAAACATTGAACTCACAATGGTAAACCAAACCAAAACTTAGCGTAATTTTGATGAAATATAAAACATTTTCATCGTGCATGGTTTCAGTGAACACCTTTTCATTTAATATGATACTGTTGAAAACATGTATTTACAAACCTTACCGACAAGCTACATGTATAATGATAATGATAATGATAATGATGATGATGATGATGATGATGATGATTGTTGTTGTTGTTGTTGTTGTTGTTGTTGTTGTTGTTGTTGTTGTTGCTGCTGCTGCTGCTGCTGCAGCTGCTGCTTGTCTGCTGCTTGTCTGCTGAGCACAGCTGCATTTAGTGTCATGCATAAAAAGTTGAAGTTACGGAAACAATGCTCACTACCTATCGCCTAGAGGAACATAAGAGAGTATCCACAACCGTTTTGTTGCATTTGTGAATAGCTATTGTGCCTCAACACCTTGTAATGTCCCTGGCGACAACTCTGGATGAAGACCATCCATGGCAGGGGTAAAATTAGATAAAAGGAAAAGGCAACCTATAAAATTGCAAAACACATTGATTTGTGTATCGGAAGCGAGATTTTTCTCTATTCGCTTGTTAGACACAACGCTGTTACCATTTCATTTGGTTATAGATGTCCCTGCCTATTAGACTTGATCGCTATGTCCTGAGATTGCTTTGAGACCCTAATGAATAGAAACGACATCTTTCTTTCCTCCTTAATGTGAAAGAAATGAGTCACCATGCCCAGAATGCTGGTAAACGTCTCCTGACAATCTAAAATGGTTGCTTGTAAAGAATATTCTTCTGGCAGTAAGTCTAATATACCTTAGAACTCGAGTAAGGATTTCACTTCGATGGTATTTGTCTTTCGGCGAGCTCAAAATGTATCTTTTCTCGTTCGACGACGTACCGACCACTTTCCTAGGAAAACAAGCTTTCAGTTGATTGAATGCAATACACCACAGTGCCTCGGGTTGATTTCTGAAATTTTGCACATAAATGGCCGTCTGTGTTAAAATCATGGAGGGTCGTTGTTATTTCAACTGGAGGGTCAATGGTATCTATGATTGTGCGACGTGATTAATCAATACGAAACATAAATTTCGTTGCAGCCTTTTTGTTGAGTTCGACATTTTGTTTCACACGGAGTAATTTGATAGGTGGCGTTACATCATTTATTATACATATGAATGCAATTTATCATTTTCGAAACCATTTTGATTGAAGTTACATTTCGACTCAAGAGGAGAATAAGCTAAATCAAAGATTCAAAGTCACGAAAATCACATAACTGGTATTTCAATACAACCTAAATATTTGCGAATTTATTATATCGTGATAAAAATAAATATATCCAATAATACCAATCCTAAATATGATTTTGATTAAATATTACAGCTTCTAAAATCACGGAGTTTTCATTCAACCTTTGTAATTTCAACAATAATCAAATATTGAAGATCCAATTGAAAAGACTGAATACACGAATGCGTGGCTAAATCAACATTTTCTCAGGGTGTAAACTCTTCGTCCGTGTTGAGTCACTATATCCCTTTAAACTTTGTTCAACACGTTCAAGTAATGCTGTTAATAATAATGAGTTGGATATTGTTACAAAACGTAATCGAAACATGTATTACCAAATATGGATAATCGGAAAATTCGTCTACTCATCAATTTAAATTAAGAGCACAGTCATAAATCATATCATCTTGGGGCAAACGGTTTGGCCATTCAAAGTCGAGCTCACACAAAACTACCCATTACTTCTGCTGACAGAAATTGCAACACTAATGTTTTATAGAACAACGCGTCCATATGTATTGTGCGGGTCGATCTTCATATCCTTCAAAGTAATTGAACAGTACCATACGGCTCTTGTAATATTCTGGCCAAAATCTGACCTGTGTAAACGAAACCAAGCAACAAAGTAGTAAGCGCATCGAGACTGAATGACACAAACTTTCGCTCATCAACCATTGGAATTTTAAATCATGCTCTTACCGAAGCAAGAGTAAAAACGAGGGGTCGATGCAAATTTTGGTTCTAGGAGCAAATTACCTGACATCTAACGATATTTAAAATTCAAAATGGCCGCCATCACATTGTTAACTCTATGGGGAAAAAAATGAAATTTTCGATTTTCGAAAAACTAATCGTAAACACTTTACTCATTCCAAGCGCTTCAAAATGAGCCCCCAACAAATGGCAGATCAGAAAAGAATTGTAAAAATTAATATCAGTACCCTTGGCACTTTCTGCCTTAATCACTGCGCATGTCATAATTCTCGCATAATTAGTTTTTTGTTTTTGTGACAGTTTGTTGAACTCAGTGGCAATATATAGGAGACTATCTAACGCCAGTCTCGTCTTAATGATGTAATTGAAAATCCGCTGCCATTTTTGACATTTTACGACCAAAGCGCGGTAAACAGAGTATCATTACACGTTTGCATTATCTTCGTCCCGTGAGTGCAACTCATAATTTCCTAATGACTAGGGCATTTTAACTGTGACCTAAGTACCATTATTGACGGTAAACTCAATAAAAAATCGTTCCAGCAGTCGGAACGCATCCGTGAAATACAAGAAACCCTTCGGATAAACCATAATACCTCGAGGATGCATTTATTGACTAGAGAACTTAAAATGAAAGCTCTTCACGTCTGTCCCATGCCCTAACAATCAACAATAAAGCTAGTCCGCCCTGGTTTGCGAAACGCAGTGAGATTAAACCAATTCTGTTCGACTACCCAATATATCGTGAAAATCAACAGATTCATTCTCGCCAGCATCATTTACATACAGAGTGACTGTCATCTTTAACTTCTAATATCAGCAAATTTTAGGCTCTTCGGGTGTAAAATTCAACAGATATTGTATTTGAGTCACTTCTGAGTTGAGAAAGGAATCTCGGCCTTCCCCTTGAGCAAAGCATGAGTACCATTCTCATCTAAACCCTCCGTTTATGAGGCGTTTACTGCCTTGAGTAAGGAGTTCGCCCCCATGAATTAAATTTAGTACCTCAAAGTTGTAGCGGCGGACCTTTCACTTCGAGCTCGGATTTAATAATTCACACGGTCAATGGAGTATGCAATATATCAGGCTGAGCGAATACCACGCGAGCAGGAATGACCAGGAGTGTTGTTTTATTTCGGTTTCTTTACCACTGATGGCATAACGGATTCTACAAATAACTGTAGCTGTCGCGAATCAGGCATAAAAACAATGAATTGATCAGTCAGAATCCACCTCTGGCATAGATTTTTCAAAAAAGTGACGAGATGGTGAGAATTTCTCATGCAATTTTTAGAAGGGATTGGAAATATCAGTTCATTCTAGTAAAGTTTGAAAATAAACACTTTCGTTCACAACGTTGGTGTAATGTATCGTTGCCATCGAAGAAAGTCGTGAGACCATCATAAATCTGCATTATTTCAATGCTGGGGTCGTGTGTCTTTTCAGTGACAGCACCAAAATCTTAGCATGCAATTGAGTGCTTCATCTTAAAATCAAACAAAATAGTTCTGGTAAATATTAGCTCGTACTTTTAACCCAATGGCTTTTTAATAGATTTGGTCAGGCCCTGCTGGCACTCGCATTAGTATCGAGACAACAAGGATAATACGAATGAGGTAATTCAGTCGACGAACAGCGTACATATTCTTTAACAAACATTGCAAAATCAGTGATAACAAAAGCTTGATACGGACCTCAAGGTGTGCAAAGTGATGCAATATTCTTGATATGAGTGAGCACTTCCCGCCTTTTATATACAGGCTTAAATACAACCTCCTAACGGTGCATTTTCTGCTTCAAAATCGCAGAGTATGACCCACGACAGGCTTCCCTAAGTTACAGACAAGGTGACGTTCAAACCTGCAAATGACATTTTGTCAAAGAGATTAACCTTATTTGCGAAGTAACTCAGTCGTGACATCTGCAAAGCACGATGTTGAAATAAGCTATTATCCTGGGTCACACCTTTCCATCGCAAATATCACCTGTGTCACTTAAAATGTTGCGGTAGCAAACGTACTTTGTAATATCAAAGGTCTTACCGTAAAACTTAATGGGCCAGTAGCCGTAACTCTCGATGGTTGTTTTTCACTATATTTGTTTTATACGTCAATTGCAAGTTCTTTTTCTATTCTCCAAATGATGTTGAAACATACCGTATTTAACTATATTTAGCCCAGAGTCTCCACGTGTAAAATGCACTGGTTTAGTTTACGTTTGAATTCTAGTCCGGACCAGAATTCATTTGTCAACAATAACCACGCGGTCTACGCATGTACAGGCTGAGTTGACAAGCTAAATACTGTGTATTCCAGTATGCTGTGGGAAGCAGGACAAAAAAAAACTATAGTTGAAATCGAAAACATTGATAGTAAACGTCATCAAAATTTAAGCTACTGGGCCTTTAATACCGCTTTAGATCATACGATTTCAATTTGTTCGGTCTTGGCGTTGTTCCAGGACACCGATCTTATTCCATTGCAGTGCTCATCAGCAGATTTGCTTTTACGTATGTTTGGTGAATGCTAAACTCGTGTGTTTCCAAGTCTCAAAGATAAATATGTAAACACTATCCTTATCTATTTCAAATAAAGTGACGCATAGCACAAACATAAACAGCATGGATTAAGATTTACATTTCTAGAAAATGATAAAAATATCCGTGCAATCTTACTCATTAAAACACTTGCGATTCCATATAAAATGACAACATCTTTATTGAAGATATGTTCTGCGTACAAAGAAGCGTAAAGGTTGTCAGCTGCCATCTTGTACACGAACTTTAAATATGTCACTGAACCAACAAAGGACATCCCTCTAGATATGTGTTAAATAGCAAGCTGACAAATGAATTACAATTAACGCATCGGGGCTTTCTCTTCGGTGATATATGTCAGTAGCTTGAACAAAAGTTTCTGATTATGAAAATGCAATTGCTTTTTTGTCTTCTTTCTTTTTATTTTTTTTGAAGGGTTCATAATTTAAATAGCTATCGCTAACCTGATAGAACCAAGAATGACTCGTGTATGCAGTGGTTTGTTTAGGCTAGATGGTGCTTTGAAATTGATGAACTTAAATTGTTACCCAGACTTTCAACGATGACTATTTAAAGCCTTCCCTGTGCACCCATCCCTGTGTTTACTCTATGGGGGGAATGAAACATAGGTTTTCAAAAATAAGCTTATAGGCCGGTTAAAACTTTATTTGCTCCATTGGATTCAAAATGAACCCCCCCCCCAAAAAAAAAAGAGATAGACATGTCCAAAATTTATCTTAACAGTGACAATGTACAGGCAATTCCTCATGTACCTGGTACGCCTAACGGGGTTTGAAAATATTTTCTTGTGACGCAAACTAATTGGTTATTTCATGTACACTCGCCACTGGCATAGGGATTGACAGACGAATGGGATGTCGCGTAGTATACAGCCGGACACAATAATTGCGCAGGAAGACGACGCGCGTCACAGTGAACGGCTTTTGTTGATTTGACCCGTAGGCGACAAATGCATGAAAATAGACCAAAAGCACCGTATTAAATATATTTACTTTAACTCATTCAAATAAAAAATTACTAAGTAAAAGTTGTAAAGGGTACGTTTGCGAGAATACAAATTGTCTTCATGGAAGAATGAAAGTATATTATCTACGGAAAATGACATAAAACATAAAACAAAGGTGCCAATGGTTTTTCTATATGAAATACAATTACTGTATGTAGCTGCAATATTTGCTGGTATTCAAGAGACGTGTTGAATATATTCCCTCAGAAGGGTGGACTGAAATAGAATGGGCGAGACAGAAATTCCCAAATGATTGTTAGACATTCCAGCTCAACCAATTCAGGAATGGGATTCTATTATTCACAAGGTTTTAATTAGTGTGCCTGATTCCTTATGATCGAAACGAAACATTAAGTCGTGTTTCCAAGTCAGATAGGAAACTATGAGAAGGAATTTTACCCTTGAAAATGTATAAAACACTGAACATGACCGGTTACTCTTTCAATTTCAAAGTGAATGATTGAATTTGCGAAAGAAGCTTGAATAGATAAAATAATGACATTTCCATATAAAAATATCCGAATTTTAGAGTTTCACTCGTTATTGTGCACACAATATTTTGCAGCGTCGATATCATATGAACATATGTGCCCCAGGCGTGAGTTTCTATCCCTCTTAATCAACCAATAATAGTAATCGGCATTTTTCACACAAAATGTGTGAGAGTATCGTTTCCTGATATTCCTCTAATCCCAATGAAATCTAAAATTCAGTTGTCCTAATCACGTACGGTTGCAACAATTCGTTATCAAGTGGTTACTGCTTTTCACATAATAGGACAAAAAATGTCGTTCACTGAAAATCATGCGTTACTGTGTCGTCTGACCTGTCTCCAACGCTTATCATGATTTTAGTTTATATTTGCTGACATCTGCTGACGTGTTTGGCGACTCGTACAACGGAAAACCGTTTATTTGCCCTATATTTTTGTAGCGGGTATTTTAAAGGTCGTGACAGATACATTCAATTTGTGCCCGGCACGTCACATGCCGTTTCCGAGCATTCCATTTTACGCTTTTCAATTGCACGCCATAGGGCCATTGAGTGGAGTGTTGGTCTTCATTTACATACTAACACGTTAATCGTGCCCTGTTTTTAAGAAGCACCAGGCCGAAAGGTGACCTAGACAGACGGGAGAGAAAAAAAACCCAAAATAGCAGTACCCGCACTGTCCTGACTAATTTGCACATCACCATGTCTGAACAGCTTGATGGCTCAGAAATTAAAAAAAAATCGTTTACAATATGTCTAACAAATGATTAATAATGATGAAACAAATAGCGCCTTTTTAAATAGGGCAAAACACATTATAGTAATTTAAAGTCATCTACACATGGGGAGGCTGTCTTTTCTTAAAAATTGAAAAATACGCTGAATTCTTTGTCACGCTTGCACGTTATAGTAAAATATGTCATTGTCTTGCAGCATTTTGCAATAGTTTTGTTCTAGTGATACCCTACAGAGTAAATCAGGGTTTATTTATTATTAAAATACCAGAAATCGATTTCAGAAAAGGCGCACTGTCCGGAGTACTCAATTTATAGCGATCAAGAGAGAACAACTTCCCAGTCTGATTTTTCATTACACTCAAGAGCTTTCGAACAAATCGATATTAGAAGCTATATGTACCATCCTAATGCAGTACTCTTCATGGTCACAAACATTCCTCGCTTACAATAGAGTATTCCAGATGTTAATGCAAATTTGATAAATTACTCTATTATTTCAATTTTTCTACTTGCACAGCATTGTCTGTCACGTGACGTTTGGGCGGCCTAGAATATTAATTTGATTTATAATTTACTCGGACTTCAATTGTATTCACAATATGGCCAACAAAAAAGATACGGTCGCTGTGTGTTTTGTATATACTGGTTGTGTCGAGGTATTTATGTAGAATGGGGGATGTTTGCATGAGTGATTGAAATGGCACTAAATCGAAATATAATGATATAGGTGTCATTAAAAACCGTTACGGTATAAAACAAAAAACAAAACAAAGCACAATTTAAGAGGTAGCCGTGTCAAGTTTAAATGCACTTTATGTATTTCGACAACAGTCGACATAAGTTCGACCTCGGTAGATGAGGCATCGGCTGGACGAATATTAATTTAAATAAGATGGTCCTCGTGGGAGTTCATAAATCAATTGGTCTGCTTTCAACCGAATTTAACCCGCAGCTTTCCTCCGTAATGCCCTACACAAAAGAGTATCAGCGAATAACATCAGTAGCATTAACCAGTGGGATTTTTTACTGAAAAATGGCAACCGAGATCGATCCAATTACAAGACGTTAATAAATGAAAATAAGTGATCATCCCGACACAATGCCTCGATCTGTTCAAAAATTGATCTACGCTGTTGGCATCTTCAAGGACGTTTTCCTGAAGGACTAAAGGCAAAAGCAAGAAAATAACTGGGAAAAAACAAGTGCGGGTCCTTCCCCTTGCAAGGATAATAGTAGAAATTATTGCATTGCATTACATTACATTACATTACATTACATTACATTACATTACATTACATTACATTACATTACATTACATTACATTACATTACATTACATTACATTACATTACATTACATTACATTAAAATATATACCGTACTCTCTGTGCCCAAGTTCAGAGGTTGCCATAAAGCCATTATGGTGATAACCGGGAGGGCACATGTATACATTTTGTATATATATATATATATATATATATATATATATATATATATATATATATATATATATATATATATTATATATATATATATATATATATATGAACACCAATCCAGTATAGACAAATAAATACACGCACTCTCGGTCCGTTCTGTTCGTTCGTCTGCCTGCCTGTCTGTCTGTCTGTCTGTCAGTGTCTACCTGTCTATCTGCCTGAGTGTCTGTCTGCCGGTCTGCGTCTTTTAGACTGTCTATCTATCTGCATCTCACTCTTCTTTTAACTTTTCCACCATAATTACTAACTTGCACATGCATTCAAATATTGCACTCCAGTGATTCAGCTCTGCCAACGGGTCATGCTGTCCCCATGTCGGTCATTGTCAATACACCTGTCAATCATCCATGTGAAGAACAATCTACAATCGGTGACTTTTCTGCGTGATAAATCTGTCGATATATATATATATATATATATATATATATATATATATATATATATATATATATATATATATATGCAAATAATTGCCAACATTAACAACTAAAAACGAAAACGCTCGATGCAAATAATTGTCAACATTAACAACTAAAAACGAAAACGCTCAATATGTATAATGCGCTCGTTCACCTTCTAGTTTTCGTTTAATCCTCTGAACACAGCTGTTAGGTGCTTCAAAATAAACAGAACGCTGTCATGATACGTTTACAAATTTACTCTAACCAGAATGTCAACCACATGCCCTGTTTCGAAACAGTGTCAGATTATTGTGTTTGATACTTTTTACAACATTAGGGAACCGGAGGTATGTGGTGCAGCGAGAAGAAAGGTCGCATAAGTAGTAAGGCAGAAAGAAAATCAAGCAAACAAAAAATTTCAGCATGAAGTGCACAACCACGTGACCGAAATATCGTTCTGCTGGTTCATTTTTCAAATATCAGTGCTGCATCGAATGAATTCTAAAAATAGACCAAATACAAAAATTGCCTCCTTTAGTGATATCTCCATTTTGCATTAATCACTCTGAATTCATACATCCAACAAAAGGCTGCGAAACAGAATGAGCAGGTCACTGGGAGATATATACACTGGGGAGTTACGTCTCTAGATTATGACTCTTGGCTATACCTGTATCTAAACGTAATGAACATATTGTTCATCGTTATGAAATTTAAATTTCCGAACAATGCGGGAGTTAAGAGTAGGCGCAATAACAGCGTTATTATACTGTCATTTCATTTTTTAAGCGGCTACAACATATTCAATTGACAGCATATGCATACACGTAATGTATGCACAATCGACGAAGAGCTCGAGTGTATGTGTGCCATTCAGACGCGTTTTAAAGCTGTAATTACTGAGTTCTAACATCCCCGTGTTTTTACAACATCCGATGTTATTTTAAGTCCTGACCAGCATTTTAGCACGGATCAAAGCTGGTTTTCATATTATGTAATTATGAAGCTTAACATTTTGTATTCGAACATACTCTTGGAGGTAAACGGACATAGGGTTTGTCACAAAGTACTGAAAATTTTCGTAAGTTATACTGCAAAACAAATGTTTACAGTTAAATTATAATCTTGACATCAATAGAAAGACGTGATTGCCTCGAGGATCTGAAAATTTCATACGAGATGCGCGCACTTATCGTATGCCGGTTTGCTAGCATTGAAACGCTCTTAAACCGTAGCACGAGGGATCATGTGTACAGTGTACGTTATAAGTGTTACATCCGCAGCATTCTCAAGACGGCACTTAACAAGTCAGTTGATGGCCTGACGAATAAAATCAACAGTAAATTGCGACCATGACTGCGACCTTCGAAAGAGCCATTAAAGGATTATTTGTTTTTTTCAAATGGCGGGCACTCAATTACACAAAAATAGTGTGCAGTGAGTAAAATCCTTAAGGAGGGCAAATGTATGTTTATCTAAATCTGTGTTATTTCTTTTTAGGAAATCCGCATAACGATGTGCAGTTTCATGTTGATTCAATTGTATATTGTTGTGAATAGATAGGAATTGTCAAAACGATATATTTAAAATCCAGAAATAGTAACACAAAGTGTTCTTCTTCCAGGGAGGTAGAACAGCCGTTCGATTTTGGAGACGTAAAAACTGACCTGTTAGTTTACGTTAAGAGAACAAATCTGACTTACGTCAATCATCAATACATAATAGCCATCCTGCTGACCTAGAATATATATATATATATATATATATATATATATATATATATATATATATATATATATATATATATATATATATCATTCATTCAATTTTCTGTGAAATTTCGAATTCTAAAACACGAAAATTTGGTACAATATGCTCTGCTAAGCAATTATGCTCTCTCTAATATGTATGATGCAATTATCCCGAAGGACGTGCATTAAGCATGCATTCTCTATCTCAAGTGGTCTAAATAATAGAGTTAAAATTCAGTTTACAATTTTGTTTTGCTAGCTCGCCTTTGGTCTACTTATCCCAACAGTGATGACAGCTCAGTCTGGAAAGGAATGTCTTTATATGATCTCTGTGGAAACCAGTCAACAGGTTCGTTTTGATTTGCACTTTTAACAATCCCGACATACTTTGCAGAGAAATGACAGCAGCCAAGTGTTATTCAACATTATATGTTTTTTTAATAACGCTCCTGTCATCGCCCTAGCACATTTGTTCTACGTGTCAATTGTTTTTAGTATCGCCTAATGCCCACTTTAACCTTCGTAGAAAGACCATATGATGTTTTTTTAATAACTGAGATTCGCTAATTAAAGCGGCTGTTACAGCTTATTTACAAGCGAACAATGGTAATCTTTGCAGTGGGTATGACCAGAGAATATTTTAAGCCTAATAAAAGTATGTGTGTTTAAGATAACCCAACTTACCCTATTTAAAAACCTTGGAACCTAAACTGTTTTCCCTTATTTTCAAAAATCACGCATGATTTTTCCAAATTTTGCTAATTTGATGGGTCACATTGAATTAAATTTTAAAAATGAGAAGAGAAACTGTTCTCGCCCGACATACCCTATTTGCTTAGGGCTTGTTAACTGAAACGTGCAATTTTTTCTCACGCCTTATAACACTGACACATTGCTTTTGAAAGATAACTCTAAATGTTATACTACTTACAGTGCAGGTAAAATGAATTAACCACGCTGTATATATCAAGTCACAGATATGAGTACACTTGAAGAGTTGAATTCACTATTAAACAAACATCAAAACTAGAAAAAAATGACGAATGTGTCAAAAACTTTAAAAACACTATCCTTAGTCATAACTTAAATGTTTCTGGTTTAATTTTTTGTATTCAAAAAATCATTCTTGCTCCTCTTGTTTAGACTACAGCATAATATATTAATAGTATTACATTTCTAGAATTTAAAAAGAGCTATGAAGTTTATAAAGCGTCATATAATTGAAGTATTTGTCTCGGTCAGCAAATAATTTGTTAATATTAATAGAAAGTGGGTACACGAACTCATAGATACAAGAAGCCACTTCGTTTATTTGCTCAGTGAAGCCATCCCTTCTTCTAAATACTGGTGAAAGTTTGTGACCATAGTTTAAAGTGATGCGCGCAATTTTAATCCATGTTAATAACCTTACTAGCGACAGAGCTTCGTAAAACACAGTTACGGGACCAGTTGGTTTGAAGTCGAGATTAGTTTGAACCAACACGGTTTATATGCAAACATTTTCCCAGCGAACATGTTTGGAATACTGACAAGATCCTACTTGCAGTAAGATTCAAAGTGTTTTAGTTATCTGATATATAGCAATTTCCAAACATCTGGTGAGCTAGAAATGACTTGTGTCTTATAATATTACCAGAGAGAGAGAGAGAGAGAGAGAGAGAGAGAGAGAGAGGAGAGACAGACAGACAGAGAGACAGACAGACAGACAGACAGACAGTCTGGCAGACAGATGGAGACAAAGACAGAGACAAAGACAGAGACAGAGAGACAGGCACGCAGGCAGGCAGACAGACACAAACACAGAGAGACGGAGGGAGACAGACAGACGGAGACAGACTGACAGACAGACACCGTCAGACAGACAGTCAGACAGATAGACAGACGGAGGTAGACAGAGGGACAAAGACTGGGACAGAGAGAGACAGGCAGGCAGGCAGACAGACAGACACAAACACAGAGACGGAGAGAGAGAGAGAGAGAGAGAGAGAGAGAGAGAGAGAGAGAGAGAGAGAGAGAGAGAGAGAAGCAAAGCGGAGTAATAAACACGACTGATAAAATAAAAATAGCGTTTCTTCAATGCAGATGAACGGATCATCCAGGATTTAATTCGGAGTGAATGTGCAGATAAAAAGGTTGTCGGGTAAGATCAAATCACATCACAGAGCAAGATGCGATGAAATTTCAATCATATTATTTTATTTGCAGACATTTCATGCTAAGATTTGATTTTGCGTCATTTTATATAGAGGGTGGGAATCGGCGGTGTTGTTGTGTTTCTTTTGTGCGATTTTGATGATGTATTGACACGGACATAAGTTGATGACGGAATGACCATTCATAATGAAACGTGTTCGGGATAAAAAAAATAAAAAACAAAACACGACTCGCTACATCCGGCAACACATGTATCCGATATTTACCAATTTGAATAGTGGCTAGCGTACTTCACACCTTCGTTTCCCTCTATGAGAAAGTCGTTCGCACATTAACTTGTTATCGTATCTGACAATCCTGTTATCTGGGATTTTTTTTCAGATACATGTACATTTTCAAGTGGCCTTACACATTTTGCGGCGCGGCGCAGGGTTACTTTTCAAATAGTACATCCTGAGTGACATGATCATTCAAACGTGTAGAGGGAAAAAAAACAGTACTTAGATAGCGTGTTGTGAGTGTAACCTTACGTATTCGTTGTTTGTTGATTTTGACAAGCATATACAACCAGCTCTGAATTCATTGTACATACGCTGTTGCCCACGCAGTACGATACAGCTGATGGCAACACCGCCACTGCCTCATTGCAGCCAGTTCTCATCTACACAACGGGCCCACAATCGAATAGTCAGCTCGTTTGATTATACGAAGGAGTCCCGCTTTGCCGTAACACAGCAATCGACAACGCTCACTTACATGGATTATGCGCATATTAAAACCCAAAATTTCGTAGTCAGACCTACTCACGTTTTGAATCCACGGCTATAGGACGCAAATTTCTTCGTCTCTCGGCGCTGGATTTGCCGCGGCTGTCTATTAAAGTCGGTCGGCACCAGTCACCTGCACTACGCGAACGTTGCCCTCAGCCGTCGTAGCCCTGGGGCGAGAGTGATGATGATGTTACCTTGGTATACCGACTCTGGAGAGTGGGAATAACAAACTAACATTATGAGAGCCGAAACGGGCGCGATCATTGACGTCACAGGTAAAAACTTCCGGCTGTGGCGCTAGGGGGTATAATTGAAGAAAATTGGCAATATTGTAACAGATCAAAAATCATATTTGATTGTACATTTCGGGTCAGAACTGCTAAAATAACCGGGGTTCGGATCAGTTGTCATCACCCGGACATCTCCGTTATGAATTTTGCGAATGGATAGAATAGCATATGGGCAGCAATTGTACCGTGTTTAAGTACCGCACTGGGTTTTTAAGTAGCGTTTAAACGGGAAACTAAACTGTGTCTCATCCCGCAGAACAAAAATATCATATCATCCACCAAAACTAAAGTCAATCCTACAACAAGATGCTGGCATGCGTACACGAAGTTTCTACTCGAGATATTGCCATTAAGATTTGTTGTAATGAGAACTAAACAGAAATGGCGTGTTTTGTTTTGGTCCAACACATTTATCCAAGCTCGTGATAGGGTACTTTTAGTCGATGAACTCACGTGTTATGCAAATCACATACATTCGGGTCCAATGTCAAATATCCAACAACAGAGAATATACATTATTCTTCTTCAGTGAAAGACAATTTTCTTTCATCAGATAAGTCGTCTCGATTCGATTGGAGCACAAGGTAGAGCAGAAACCGACGCTATAGCGTTCACAGAGCAAAGTTTAGGTTCGCTATGGCGACTACGTGACAGACATTTGTCATACCCCTTAAGAATTATTGACAAATGTCGGTATAAATGCACATCTGGATGTAAGCTCAATATTCAGTTGGGAATCGCATATGTCGTTGAAACATGCAGGAAAGTCTACCAGACGTTAACCAGGGCAGTTGGCAGGGCTACAAAATGATTCAATGCACACATATACTCAGTCTGCCTTTTAGGTGCCCAAAGGACTGGTGATTACTATAAATGACTTCACGTTCTTTGATGAAACCATCTCTCTTGATAGCATTTCTCATCGATGCCTTGTCGATATTGTCGTTGTATTTACTGAACTCAGTCTGTTATTTTGCACTTTGCCTATCAAGCTCTTTGTTTGTTGCCCTCTCTCTCCCTTACTCAGGTTTTCATGCAACGCGAGTTGGCTTCATTAAAATTCGCTGTGCCACAATAGCTCCGAGTCAGAAAATGCATTTTGTGGAAGCATGTTTACCTGTGTTTGCAGTACTCAAAAAGCAACAGGCATGATAAAGTAAACAATATATTGGAGTCTAGGTTTTTGTATTTTCACATTATTAAAACATTGATATTCTGTCCGCAAGGCAAGGGGTCGATCTTGACATCATAAGAACTGAAACCTTCCGGGAAAATCATCTCTACACAAAATAAATGTGTAAGCTAACACAGATTTTGAAAGAATTAGAAAATCATTGCCTGTACGTGGTCGACAGTATTCTTAGGGTGTTCATTAGGCATGAAGTGAACACCTTAAGCGTATAGGCTTCAAGTCTCTCTGACTACATTGTTATGTTAGTAGTGCAAAACAAATGTCTTGTTCTCTGACCTGGCCTGCACACACGCACAATGGCCGAGCGGTTTAGTGTATGACAACATTTGTTTGATTTCACTGCGGAACAATCAGAATCAAGGCTAGCTAGATAATCTTTCAGCTCATTATCAACACCAGCCTGACAAACGATATTTATATCTATATAAAAAGTTCATATATAAACCTAGAAACTAAGGTAACAATTTTGGATCAGACAAATGTTTTTGATTATTCGCCATTAAGTCAATATAATGCTCTCTTGAATTCTCTGTGGGATTATTGCAGCGAGAATATGAAGGTTTTAACGTCTTTTTCTCGAATAGTTCGGAAACAAACTTATATATTATTTGCTGCAGAAACATTTCAAAAAATGGTGGCCGTTTTTAATTTTAGCTTTCTTTCGCCTCGGAAAAGACCGTTCAGTGACCCGTTATTGTACCTTCAGTATAAATTTCGTCCAGCAAAGTAAGAGAAAAGACTAAAAACCTTTCCTTTCCAAGAAGAATTACTGTGATCGTGTATGCGCAATATGGACAGGAGGTAACTTTCCTGTGGTCTGCGTTGAACCGTTGGCAAATGGGAACTTGACATACTGTCTAAATTGAGAAATTGCCCGTTCTGTCAGTTGTAATTATCGTCAAGGCGGTAATATTAGTCGACCACAAATGAACCAACTCTGAGAAAGTTGAAACATTGTCTGAAAGGAGGTGACTCGGAGTCAAAAAAACACCACACATCCGTCAAACTGTCCAGAACTAAGCATCATTTGCAAACGTTGTTTATGGGGATCTAGTGGTATTGTTTCGACTATGTTTGACTTCTTTACAATGTTTCAACTTTCGCAGAATGGATTTCTTTTGTCGACTGACATTACCACTAGGCGATAGTTACACCTACAAGTGTTGATAACTCCACAATTTACACAGTTCCTATATTGCAAATTGTTCAACGCAAACCACTTAATGTTAGCGGGAATAATTATACTATCACAAGACGTCAGTACATTGTCATAGTGTTGCTTCTGGCAGCCTGTCAACGCATTTAGGAAATGCGCAACTGAGAACTCAATATGAACTGAAAACTTGTACTCAATTAAAACTTAATTGAGTTGATACATTGTCAAAAGTCGGCCTAGTGATAAGTTTCGTTGAAAAATTGAAATAACTTAAAGTATAAGAACGCAAGAGTCAGAAAAGTAAGTGAAATGTGGTCAAGTGAGAGACAATTGATATAGGTCAACTGGTCTAAGCCCTACATTAAATACCAAACAGACAAACTAAAATAATACGGTTATTATAATTAGTGTTAAACTAATAATATTTATGATACTTGGTGATGCTTGGATACTCTCTACAATTTTTACTCGGCCATTTGTCCACCTGCTTTACAAATGATTTCTCTTTTTAATACAAAGGGCGCACAAAGGGCTAAAGCAGACTTCTATGGAAGTGTAGACCGGTGACTGTCTACTGTGAATGGGGACAGCTCCAGGGAACCGAAATGTAGCAACAACATTACTGCGAACTGAAGTAAAAGCTTACAAACTCAGTACAGCTTTAAAAGGCCGTATTTTACCACCGATGCAAACAATGACTTAGCAAAGTGGTGATATCGATGTCGACATCGCATAGACGGCAGTAATTGAGTAACGACGATGGTGGCATGCAGTGACAGTGTTGACAACAGAGACAGATAGCAGATGTCCACAAAAAAGCTTTTATCGCCGTTGTCATGTCGTACATAAGTCCATATATATCTAACCACGCAATTATATGTTCCTTGTGTACCCGGATTCTCCACCAGCGCATGTCTGCCCCTTATGTTTGGGAAAGGTTCGAAGACTTTTGCGTTGTTATGTTGCAAGCAGGAATCACGATGGTACGTAGATGGGTTGGAAACAAGACGCAGGAGACGATGTATACAGTTAAGGTGGAATGTTTTTCGGGGACATTTATTCAGAATCTCAAACTTTTGATTTATTAATTTGGTCTACCACTTTGGGGCGCATTGTAAAGCTTATGGAATAAATGAAGTTTTCAACGGCTTAGCTTTGTGAAAATAGGAAATTTTATTTTTCTCCATAGAGACAACACTGGGATAGAGACATTTTAAATATCAACGATCGGTAAATATTGGGTACTTTGTTTCTCTAGTACCAAACATTTGCACGATTGACCCTTGATTTTTATGTTTTTTTATTCTGAAATAGAATGGTTGAAAGTTTGCCTGATAAAAGATTGAGTAAAGTGAAAGCCTTCCATTTTCCAGGCGCGAACTGCCTTAACTTGAAATTTAAATCCAGTTGATTTATTCTCATCGGCTAGTTGAGTTCCGAGCTCGGTCAACAGCCCAGCCAGAAGGCTCGAAGGGCTTTGAAATTTTCCGCACTGAAATCAAGAGAGACTGTTCTCAGTGTGATGTGATCAAAGAAGACTTCCTTGCTGAGTCTAAATATGTACTTGAATAGATTTTACTGTATGGATTATCTGTTGTCCAGTGTCCCATGGAGTGCACTGCTGTTGTTTAAAACCTTTAGCTCTAAGGAAATGACGAATATGCAATGACACAAATGTCATGATACTTCACACCGGTAGTTTTAACGATATATATATATATATATATTATATATATATATATATATATATATATATATATATATATATATATACAAGGTAAAAATTGATAACAGGTAGAACACAGGACTTAAGCGTTACTCAGAGTTATATATATATATATATATATATATATATATATATATATATATATATATATATATATATATATATATAAAGAGAAAAATCACACAGCTACTTCTCATTGTCTCTACACTGCAAATTTTTAGGGGCTTGAAATAATGACCATGTAGGACTTGAAGTCATGTTTCCTGAATTCAGGTCGGATGCTCTACCAACTGAGCTAACGGATCAGTTCAAGTTGGTTTGAGTGCGCCGTCTTGATGGCCTTTTTTCTTCACAGAAAGAGACCTTAGATGTACACTAGTTATTCTCCCGTAGGAGTTGTTTTAAGGAACCGTACTTATGTGACTAGAACTTGTTTGTAATATAATATAATATAATATAATATAATATAATATAATATAATATAATATAATATAATATAATATAATATAATATAATATAATATAATATAATATAATATAATATAATATAATATAATTAAGCAATAAAGCACACCAAGCGACGGTATACCACAAGATTTTGACCAGTTCACGACATATGTGCACGAGCGATAGCGAGTGCATATATAAAGTGAAATGGTCTAAATGGAGTGGTGTACCGTTGCTGGGTGTGATTTATTGCTATTAAGCTTATATCATAACAGTATATTGAAATTCTGCGTGCAACATCAAAAACGGATTTTTTGCTCAAGCTGTGAATTCGAGCGTGTGCCAGCCGTAGTATATCGCCAATATACCATGGTTCTTTTCGCGTCTCTACAAATCAGATCGCTGTATTCGCGCCATCAATATACTGGTATGATATAATATAATATAATATAATATAATATAATATAATATAATATAATATAATATAATATAATATAATATAATATAATATAATATAATATAATATAATATAATATAATATAATATAATATAATATAATATCATATCATATCATATAATATCATATAATATCATATAATATCATATAATATAATAACATATATATTTATATAACACTCATATTTTATGGTTTAAGACGCTTAAACTTTTTGTATGTCAGATGAAACGGTGACATGTATCTTTCAATAGATCAAGTAATGATATAAAGTTGTTTGGATGCTGCAGGGAAAGATACAGGAAAGGCAGTATATCAATATTCTAGTCAAGTATGGTTTATATTACCGTCAAATTACGTTACTAAGAGTCGGCAGGCATGAGTAATTTTCACTGCGGTAACAATTTCCTTGAATGTAATGAAGAAGCTCAACTTGTGCCGAAATGCTGTTTTTTCGGAGTCGTAACGTGTAGACTTGAAGACAAGCGACAGTGTGTTTGCTGATTACCGCTTGTTGCTTGAGAGCTGATACCATCATCCAGAGAAGAAGAAATTCCGAGAACCTTGTCCTCCGATTGGAGGTGTTCTATTTGCACCCCGCTCCAGAGATCATTGCTTGCGTACCTGACCGTTAACATGATGTGCTTCGTCGTTATTTCGTCACCTGAGGCAAAGTCGCAATCCTTGTCGGAGCAATTAATGTTACTTTCGTGTACTCTGTGTCCGCCATCCGTAAGTAATCTTCGCCGACCACGCCGGATTGCGGGATGAAAGAAAAATCTACTTGAGGCATATCATGAATTGAGATTAACTTGATGTTCCAATGATGTGTAAATGTGACATAAACTGGACAATATCCAATCTGTAAATCATCCCGTCAGTGATCAGAATTATCGATTTCGTTTGTGACTCAAGTCGACTGAATATCTGCCCTGTGTACAGATTATAACGTCTCAAGAGCCTTGGCTGAAGCGAGGTATACTGAGGCTGAAGAGAAATACTCCGCGACCGACTGATTGATCATTACGTTCTCAGTTAGGGACGCACTGAACCGCAGATATATAGCAACAAGCTCGGCATGAAATTGAAAGTAATTTTGCAGGTAGTCGAAATCAAAACGAACCTATGAATAGTTGTGTTGACTAACGTATAGGTGTCAGAATTGTTTTCAAAATACCGCACGTCTGCTACTGAGATGGTTAATCTAGTGTGGTCACCAAGGCGCTAGAATACTTAAGTACAAAAAATTGATTCTAAGATCCATACAGGTTGATGTAAAGCCGCAGAGACAAAACTGTGTTAGTTTTATCAAGATATTCATTTTTCCTGGGTACACAGAGCATTAGTTTACCTCTGAATTCATAATCTACGTTTCTACCTTCCTGTTACATGACTGTTTTGACTGTTGAAGCGAGGTTGCCAAAAAGATATTGAACAATTACAGCTCAGTGAATCTTCTTCCTGCTTTCTGACCAACCCCTTCCCCCCTTCTTCGCTGGTCTCTTATATAAAGTTTCTGTCTCGTCGTTGCACACAGACGAAATCCTGCGGAATACGGCCAGACACCATCATGGCGGCAAACTAGTTTCATGCGATTCGTTCTTTGAAAAACTGACTTACGTGTTGGCACATGGCGTTCAAATCTGGAACTGTCAAATGGACGCTACATAGTATCTGCCAGGCAACCCGGACAGGCTCACAGCTGTTGCTTAGTTGGGTAATAATTCAAGTCACGAGTTTATTTGTCATAAATTCAAAATGCAGTACAGTCAGTGTGATCTTTCAACCAAGGCAACTTCTGAAACAGAATCAGTAAAACTTTAAACCCAACACTAAATCATTCAAATAACACAACGCTTCAAATGTTAAGTATATGCCATTCACCCTAAACATTTTAAATAAGAAAATAAGAATAATTAGTCTCGTGAGGTGCACTTAGTGTGTATAAAGGGCGTAGCGATGGTTTCAGATTTTGACTGATTCAAAATAGAGAGAAAAACAGGGAGTTGGTCGCCCGTACAGCGTCAGACGTGTGACAGCTATGTTTTCACTGGAATGAAATAAATGAAGTGTCGAGAGTTCCTGGGGTGAACTGTGTATTGCTCTACTTTCAATGGGCGACCCATTGTGAAACCGTCAGCTTGCACTAGTATCATACACGCACCAGCAAAGAGTGTTTCAAACGGAGCTACATAAGGTTCATTAACCTTGGGAGAAATTCGATAATTTCATTGCACTTTATCGTTGACGGGTACAAGATCTGACCTGGCGCTAACTCGGTGACAGAATTGGAATAACTTAATCTTTGTATCGAAGATCGACATTTGATCCTTCTTTGCTTTTTTGTGTAGATGTACGTGGATGTTGTATAAAACGGCTCTGGGCAGAGGCTAATCGGGAGGCTCGTCAGATAGGATATTGAAAACACTCTTGATAACCCAATTGAAAAATCTATCAATTTCTCTCCCGCCCCCAAGTGAGTGTCCGCCTAACGACCTCTCCAGTCTGTGAAAGTGAAAATATTGACTTTGTGTTTTTTTTTCATTACCTTGAATAGTACTTACACTGCCGCCCTGACAACTGAATTACTTCATTTGTGGCCTTAATCTGTTTGGCATATGCACAGTCACATTTGCTACATTCGTATTTTATCGAATAGAAAAAATATAATGTTAGCATGTCCAAGTCTCCCCTCCTTCGGTCTCCCTGTCTTTGTCTCTCTCTGGACTGTCTGTCGGTCGGTTGTCTGTACTTGCCTGTTTGTGTGTTTTCTGTCTCTCGATGTCTCTCTATCTCTGCTTTCTATTTCTGTCTGTCTATCTGTCTGTCTGTCTGTCTGTCTGTCTGTCTGTCTGTCTGTCTGTTTGTCTGTCTGTCTGTCTGTCTTTCTGGCTTTCTCTTCCTCCCTCCCTCCCCTCTCTCTGTCTCAGTCTCTCTCTGTTTCTGTGTCTGTCTGTCTGTCTGTCTGTCTGTCTGTCTGTCTGTCTGTCTGTCTGTCTGTCTGTCTCTCTCTCTCTCTCTCTCTCTCTCTCTCTCTCTCTCTCTCTCTCTCTCTCTCTCTCTCTCTCTCTCTCTCTCTCTCTCTCTCTCTCTCTCTCTCTCTCTCTCTCTCTCTCTCTCTCTCTCTCTCTCTCTCTCCGCGTAGCCTGTGCTTGAAACATATATTGTGTTATATACGTTCGAGAGAACATAGTGAAACTAATATATATAATATATTATATATATATATATATATATATATATATATATATATATATATATATATATATATCACCTAAATTACTGTCAAATAGACATTATAAGCTCATCTTTAAATAATGTCGCCACGAAAATAAGTTTCATCTGTCGCACTTCCGTCCGGTATGATAAAATTCAAAAATATATGTTTACACGCAAGAAAGTTGCCAGTAAAATCAGTATTACCGGTCGATTATCGTGTGAACTCGAATAAAAGCCGCCAAATATACTTGTTTTCTCATGTGTATGGCGTTTTAGATGTAGACTTTCTGGGGCTAGTGTACTGACTTAAAAACAACGACAACTTGGGTCAAACAATCTGGAACTCACAAAGTTATTCATCTAGAGTGCCGTCCATGTGTAGGCTTTGACAAATACTCGGGATGAAATCGATTTATACGCCCGCCTCCGGGTACGCACTTGTTTACGATCCAAGTCATACCAAGCGAGGCATACCTAATCCTTATCGGCGTGCACGAACGTGTAGGCGCCGTCGTGGTTGCTTAGTTACTCGAGATGTTGACTAAATCGATCGTCGCTGTTTATGCGGTAAAAATCTCACGATTATACTTTTGTGTTTTCCTCGCTTTAGTGTGGTGTCTTGTTTTGTTGTGTTAGACGCTGCAAAAACTCCTGCCTTCTATTACTGCACCTTAATTTTGCCCCTGTGGTCTGTAAACGTTTGCATAATAAAACGAACGCATGTTTATTGCATGATGCGCTGAGCAATCTGCAAATCTTGAAATTGAAATTACTTTTAAAAAGTGTCACTTACGGTCGTTGGCTTTGAGTAAGTCGCCGAAGAAAATACACGAGAAATGACCGTAACTTCTGTGTCGCTTGCCTCTACTCTTACGTAAAGATTTATGATACTGTGTCATTAATGAACGCTGGGGATGTGTTTTTTAACGTCCGGCAGTTTTTTTACCGCATTGATGAGTTTCTAGCAGCTGACAAATCTAAAGTATGAAAAATCGATACGCTCTGTCTGTTCCGATGATGACACCTTCGCCATGTAAAATAACTGATGTCCTTCCACATCTAAAAGTAGCAAGCTGCGATATTTTTGAGTGAACATTTGAACATGATTGACAAAATAACCACGCAAAAGCAAATTAAGGTATACTCATACGAACGCAAAAACATAATGGCGCGTAGCAAACGCGCACTGCTCATCGCATTTTATCTTGTACGCAAATCAGAGAAGCTATACACATGCCAACTACGGATATTCGCGTATTCTAAACAAAATATCAGCAGCTATAAATAGCTCAAATTAAACAAGTACAGCCTCCTTGATATAATTATCGTTATGCAGAATATATACACGTATACGTACTTACCGGAATTACGATTACGGTTGAAAATAAAACAGATCTCGCTCTTTTAAGCAGCCTGCCTCTCAGATGTTTTGCTCCTTTCTGAACAAGTAGTTAAGTGGTCGTTGTAACGCAGCGGAGTCCCAAATGTGATGCTGCAGCGATGCGGAATGACGATCAAACTGACATGAATCGTAATACCGGCAACTGGCCAGCCTTTATAAAAATCAACCAATTATCTGAACATCAATGAAATCAGACTTGCTCCATTGAATTGCATATTTTCCATCAGGAAGTGAGCGGGGGAAAAAAGGCAGACGAAAAATGATAGAATCCTCAGCGAACATCGAGCGCGACGTATGGATGTTATTTTTGACCGTATGCCTGCGTTAATTACTGCTCGACCGTTATCAATATCGACGCCCTGGTGAGTTAGGAATATGGGCGACGATGATAGCAATGACGCAACCAGGAAATGGATTGAGAAGACCTGGTGTAAATGTTATGCAGGTAGCAAGTGTGATCACAAGCGGTTATGGGTACTTTTGTGACGTGTATGACCCGGGACTCTGGATTCATAAACTATCATGTTCATTTCATTCAGCGCATTCATATGGTAACTCCAGTACCTATAGAATAGTATGACAAAGCTCAGAACAGAAAGGCTCAGTACTATACATTACAGTTTGGTACAGTATGGTACATAGTATGTAAAGCAAAGTGAATGCACTGCAGTATATTCCATGGAGTTTAGCACGATAGAGTACAATTGAGTACAGTAAAGTACAGAACAGTACAGTTTAGGACTGTACAGTGCAGTAGAGTAAATGGCAGTTCAGTACAGTACAGTACAGTACAGTCCAGTGCAGTGCAGTGCAATACAGTACAGTACAGTACAGTACAGTACAGTACATTACAGTACAGTACAGTACAGTACAGTACAGTACAGTACAGTACAGTACAGTACAGTACAGTACAGTACAGTACAGTACAGTACAGTACAGTACAGTACAGTATACACATATTGACTGGCCATGAGGGCAACAGCATACGTCTGTACCCCGAGGGACTGTGAGTCACCCCAAAAAACAGACTGTTTCCCGAGGCCGTAGGCCGAAGGAAACAGTCTGTTTTTGGGGGTGACTCACAGGCCCGAGGGGTTAAAGACGTATGCTGTTGCCCTCATGGCAAGTCAATATGTGTTTTGTAACACACCTCATCCGTAGTCATACATAAGAACGTACCATACACAAAAGTTGTCGCGTGTAAGCTATATGATATGTTGGAGTGGTTCAGCAAGAAAAAGTTTTTGCCGACAGGGTCGCAATACTTCTGCAAAACGTTCAATGCACCTTTGATTATCGTGTTCGTTCGTTTCGAGTCCTTGTTTGAAACCAGAGCATTCAGTTCTTCTTCAGAAAGTAGGATAAACCGAGAAATTTCTCGACTATCGTTTCGCTCGTCCGCAGACGGCATCTTTGTTTACATTCCAGTTCGCGCATGCGCCAATGTTTTTTTATTCAGCGGGCATCATTTTTCGGAACTGATGCCTGGCAGGCAACAGTTCCGACAAATGATGCCTGATGACGTCGTTTACGTGGATCAGCACAAAAAGAACGCATCCCACGTGACTGTCAATTGGTGAATTAGAACACAGACTGCGGATGAGGTGTGTTACAGTACAGTACAGTACAGTACAGTACAGTACAGTACAGTACAGTACAGTACAGTACAGTACAGTACAGTACAGTACAGTACAGTACAGTACAGTACAGTACAGTACAGTATAGCACAGTCTGGTACAGCATAGTATTTAAAGTAGAGTGCAATGCAGTACCAGTACAGTACGACAAGGCATAGCACGGTACAACGCAGCACAGCATAGTATAAAGCAGTACAGTGCAGTACAGTGCAATACAGTACAGTGTAGAACAATATACACATATTGACTGGCCATGAGGGCAACAGCATACGTCTGTACCCCGAGGGACTGTGAGTCACCCCCAAAAACAGACTGTTTCCCGAGGCCGTAGGCTGAGGGAAACAGTCTGTTACAATACAGTTTGTAACACACCTCATCCGCAGTCTGTATTCTAATTCGTCAATTGATAGTCACGTGGGATGCGTTCTTTTTGTGCTGATCCACGTAAACGACGTCATCAGGCATCATTTGTCGGAACTGTTGCCTGCCAGGCATCAATTCCGAAAAATGATGCCCGCTGACGTCAAAAAACATTGGCGCATGCGCGAACTGGAATGTAAACAAAGATGCCGTCTGCGGACGAGCGAAACGATAGTCGAGAAATTTCTCGGTTTATCCTACTTTCTGAAGAAGAACTGAATGCTCTGGTTTCAAACAAGGACTCGAAACGAACGAAGACGATAATCAAAGGTGCATTGAACGTTTTGCAGAAGTATTGCGACCCTGTCGGCAAAAACTTTTCTTGCTGAACCACTCCAACATATTACATCATATAGCTTACATGCGACAACTTTTGTGTATGGTACGTTCTTATGTATGACTACGGATGAGGTGTGTTACAAAACACATATTGACTGGCCATTAGGGCAACAGCATACGTCTTTAACCCCTCGGGCCTGTGAGTCACCCCCAAAAACAGACTGTTTCCGTCGGCCTACGGCCTCGGGAAACAGTCTGTTTTTGGGGGTGACTCACAGTCCCTCGGGGTACAGACGTATGCTGTTGCCCTCATGGCCAGTCAATATGTGTATATTGTAACACACATCATCCGCAGTCTGTATTCTAATTCGTCAATTGATAGTCACGTGGGATGCGTTCTCTTTGTGCTGATCCACGTAAACGGCGTCATCAGGCATCATTTTTCGAACTGTTGCCTGCCAGGCATCAGTTCTGAAAAATGATGCCTGCTGACGTCAAAAACCACATTGACGCGAACGCGGACCGGAATGTAAACAAAGATGTCGTCTGCGGCTGATCGAAACGAATTTCTTGGTTTATCCTACTTTCTGAAGAAGAATTGAATGCTTTGGTTTCCAACAAGGACTCGACAAAAACTATAATCAAAGGTGCATTGAACGTTTTGCAGAAGTATTTCGATCCTTTTGGGAAAAACTTTTTCTTAGTGAACCACTCCAAAATATTACATCATAGGCCTACATGCGACAAGTTTTGTGTATAGTACGTTCTTATGCATAGCTATGGATGAGGTGTGTTACAAAACACATATTGACTGGCCATGAGGGCAACAGCATACGTCTTTAACCCCTCGGGCCTGTGAGTCACCCCCAAAAACAGACTGTTTCCCTCGGCCTACGGCCTCGGGAAACAGTCTGATTTTGGGGGTGACTCACAGTCCCTCGGGGTACAGACGTATGCTGTTGCCCTCATAGCCAGTCAATATGTGTATAATGAGTACGGCACAGCACAGTACAATACAGTTCATCACAAAATAGTACAGCAGAGTACTAGTGCGGGTGAAATACGGTTCACTTGAGTATGGAACAACGCAAAACGTTACGACATAGCTAGTACTGTTATGACACAGTTCCAATTATGAAATCACACTGTATACAATAGACCGGATCAAGGTATATTCAAAAGTGTAACATTATAAAACCTAGGTTTGTACGAGCATTACTTTGCAAATGGCGGCACATAGTACACACGGTGAAATGAAACAAATATTTTCCGCTTTTAAAACCGTTGACGCCGAAAGTTCGGCAGCAGTTGTTCCCAGTCTTTCCTTTGTTCTTTTATTTTAATGCGCCAAATCCTTTACTAACACAATTGTCATGTCCGTCGCAGCTGTAGCCATGATGCACCCCAAACACGATTTGTCAAAGCTGCCATAGAAACTACGCGTGTCACGTGTTTTGAAATGTTCGTGTGGGTGGTTGTATGTCAGTGTCTGTGGTGTGTGTGTGTTTACACTTAGCTTCTAGCGTTTCTAAACATGCAGGGACGTGCACGGAATAGAAGCAATATTTCATTCTGTGAAACAAGTAGACTTTACTGGCAAAACACTGTTCATTTATAGTAACAAACACTTACAGAGGTGGGGTATATGTTGACCCCCCCCCTCCCCGATATAGATAAACAACAATTTTGTCATTATGCGCTTCGAGGGTGGGCATAAAAGTCTACTATACTAACTTGCCGCATTTAACATCACCTATCATTTCTAAATACATTGTATTTTTGCATCTCTATAGGTGTACTGGAAGCATTTCGGCGTAAAACCTGGCTGAGTTGATCCATTATGTCGAATGTCCGGTTTTTATGAACAGGTCGTGTAGTATCGATCAGCGATAACTCGGGAAAAAAAGGCTGATGTTTGGTGAAAATCTACACGAGGATCATTGCCCTGTTTTGACGCTAATCGTCGCTAGATACGCGTACAATTGCTCTGTATTTGGCCAGGCAAGAGGGTCAATTGGTTGTTATCGTCAGCCAGCAAATTACATCAAATAAAACAAATAGCCGTAAAAGGACTACTTCAACCATATTAGCTTAATATCTGATTGATCACTTTTTTTACCATGAAAATATTTGCCCGAACGTAATCCTACACATGATTCGTGTCCCCGCGCTTCACTTTTGGTTAGAACTATAAATCACTCCGCTGCTCGGAGCAAATCAATCATGTAACTGCTGATAATATTTGTACCAGTTGCCAGAGGTGATTGTTTTCATCTACTTCTGCGAGAGAGAGGGCGTGATCAAACTGTGTGCAACCTCTCTCACTCACAGGGCAAGGGTATGAATATTTATCTTACTGAAGAGCGCACCCCGGCCAAGACAGCTATTAAGGTAGAACGCGCCTCGGGGATAGATATTTGGACTCTTGAACTTTTTCAATTCTTTTCTGATCTACCACTTGTAGGGGTTCATTTTGAAGCCCTTTGCATAAGAAAAACTTTTACCGTACTATTTTTTTGAAAATTCTATTTTTCTCCATAGAGTTAACATAGGGATGGCGGCCATCTTGAATTGCAAATATTGGTAAAGCTCGGGTAACTTGCTTCTCTAGTACCTATATTTTCACGGTGACCTCTGATTTTTATTCTTGATTTTGAAAGAGAATGACTGAAAGATTCCTTGAGGAAAATTTGAGCAAAAGTTTAAGTCTTTCACTTTCGAGGCGCATACTACTTTAAGGTGGCATGAATAGAAAACTGCTCGTTTATTTGTGCTCACTTCTGCTTAGAAAACAAACGGCATTTAGTTTATTTGCGCTTCATAAAATTTCATCTTTTTTCACTATGGTGAACATAACCTAGCTGGGTACGCCTTGGATGAACTTTACGCGTTGCCGTTCAGTATTGCGTTTTATGGTCGGATAATTGACAATTCTTTTATGTGACAATATCGGCGTCATATTTAACATGCGGTCGTTTTGAGCGTTTAAGTGGCAGATCATAAACTGTAAGGAATGTATTTATGATTGGGTGATCGACAGACTGACAGGTGATAAAATACTCATCGTTAAAGCGAAAAAGGCAGTTCAGGAGGGCTCGACTTCTCGAACGAAATTTAATTCTCAGAAGGGTACGGAATTATCTCATATTCTCTGACAAAATGCCAGAAAACAGAACAACGTTTACCTTAGTGTTTTTTCGAATTTTCTAGACTATTGACTCAAGGCAACCATTCTGGTAATCGGTCTTGTACACAAAATGACAGAGAAAAAATCGTATTGTCGTTTATTTGTGAAAAAAATGCTACTTCACACGGAGTGTAAAGATCTGCTCATCAATACATACTACACATGCCGTGCCCTGATGAAAAAAATGGTCTAATAAATTTCATTTAAACGATCATAATTTAACTGCTTTTCCTATGAAAGAAAACAATTTTCCACGTGTCACACAAAAGAGCTGGAGGCCTGTTTTTCGCCCACATTTGAATGCTAGATTCAATACATCACAGCAGCCAACAAATGACCCTTAATTAGTTTTTTCTTCGCTGTCATCGCTGTCAGTCTCAGATATGTATATATTTTACTGGTATGGAAGGTCGACTCAATTTCGATTTGATAAAATTTGTCAGACACAATCTACCATACATGTTAAGTGGCTGTTTCGGGCATTGAGCATTTTCCCCCTTTAATCCAAGCCAACGTAACTTCTAGCAATGGAAATTGTCGACTTGTGCCATTTAAATGCAAAGTCTTGTCCGCGTTCGTGCTACCAAACTTTTTGGCGGGACACTTCTTTCCTCTAAAGCGAATCACATCACACCTGTGTCACGAAGCATATGGAATGGCGGACAGCTGGTTGTGTTTAAGAGCGCCACGCTGGTGCTGTCGTTATTCACATGTCGAACTAGAAAGGCTTGCGTAAAATATACGTAGTTGTAAAAACCGGAAAATGAATATTTGACGTTCCGTACTCTACAAGTCATCGACTTTATTGAAAGGAGAAAGCACTTCATGGTGAACTCGATAGCTTAGATTTAATTTAAGTTACGTTTCCACGACGCAATATACGAGTTCAAAAAGCAATGGCATCGGTTGCCCCATCGTCAGTCTTTCAAATGAATAGCTCTTTACTGCATCTCGATTTTGTTGACATTGATGCTCGTGAGTTAATGCTGGGGCAAAATGGCGATGACGTCATCTTTTTTAATCCGAGGCCCACTGCGTGTAATCCCCGATGTGACCGGCTGACACTAATATTACGGCGCCTGTCAACGCACTTCCAGATGCCGTTCTTCGGGGACAATCCGGGCATGTACCTTATGATTGATGATGTGGTTTCAAAAGGAACTGCGAGCCAACACCTTCTTCAGCAGGGAGACTCTTCTTCAGTCTTGTCGGATCGTTGACCCGTCCCCGGTCTATGAATGAACGACTCGGAGGTTACACGAAGTCATTTACATTTTAGTTTCGCGTGGCTCTCTCGTTCAGCGCAAACATAGCTCATGGCTGCTCCGATCTACGTACGAGTGCATGTCAATGTTAAACACCATAAAAACGCTTCATACTGTTAATCATCGCTTCTGTATTGCCAAATCTTTCGATTTTCCGAGAGGAATCAGTATGAAAAATTCTTTCTCGGACCTCATTAACAAAGTCTGACTTGTATTATGATTCTTCAAGTTCGATCCTTATCAACAACTTTTTCTGTGTTCAGAAAACGGTGTCCTATCTATACGACCGATATTTTGAGCAAAGCTCTTGAAAATATAGATCGTATAATCGTATCAAGTTCACATGAACGGTTGTCAATTCTCATTCAAGTCCGTTATGTCAATACGCACGACTGTTTCATATCATTTTCACGGTTTGGGAGTGTAGATCGTACATTAAATATTATGGACGTACCTTTTCCATCATGACAGGTAAATTTCATAATTTACATAAAGTATTGACGCCTTTTTTCAATCAAATTTTGAGAACCCATACATTTGTAATTTGGCCCCTTTTGCATACACTTATTATATGCGCGTACACGGAGAAAGAGAGAGATGACAAGACGAACAGAAAGATGGAGAGAAATGGGGAGCAAGAGAGACACACAGACATAATTGTCTGTTAGCGACAGCTTTACGTTACAATCTGCTTTCACCGAGATTTCAACAGTTTACTAGAAGTAGGGTGACTCTGTCTATCTCACCGTATTCCGCTGATATTTGAAAGTGTTACGCGCGCATGCTTATCACGCTGCCTTGGAAACAGACGACTTAAAAGATGTTCATATTAAAATCTACTACATTTCAGTCATGCTGACACATCAAAAAATCTGTCCAACCCAAGGCTACATGACAGCGATTTACGGGTTTTGTGTGTTTTACATGTACTGAAATCCCATTTCCAGTTCCCACTGAACTGTGGGAAAGTTTTTAAGGTTAAGTAGAAGAAGTAGGTCACTATTTTAACTGTCTCCATACTGAGCATGCGGCAACTCAATCAAATTACGAAGGCCCTAATAATTATTTATGTTCGAATAATATAATGTGGATTTCATTTTGACTCGGATTAAATACAGATCATATAAATAAAAAAATAGCTAGCTACTAAATAAATGAATAGGTAAATCAATAAATAAACAGAGACGCACGAAATTCGGAACAGTGATGAAGACGAAGAGGAGACTGAGGATGTCGGGACCGTCCAAAAAGATGCGATCACTAGTCAGTTACTACGAACCTTGATGAAACTCGGTTAGGCACTTTAAATAAAAGTCTTTGTTTGCCGTCCACGTGCTGGTAGGTTTTCAGAGAAAATTGAGAAAACAAACACAATGTTAACACTATTGCAACTAAAAATATTATTTTTCCAAAGAAAACCAAATAAAAATTGAGCTCATGTTAATACACTTGTGTTTTTTGTCTGTGTTTGTTTTTTTTTCCCTGGCTGGTTGGTAGGTTTTTCAAAAACCCAAGGACGGCAAACAAAATAGTTTCTTTAAATGGCCTTATGTTAGAAATAGGGGTGGGGAATGGAAACCACTCCGTGGTTAATTAGTATTATAAGTATTTGGATACATACATACATACATACATACATACATACATACATACATACATACATACATACATACATACATACATACATACATGCATACATACGTACATACATACATACATACACTGAATATAGAACTCTAGTTTTTGCCATCTATGTCACATGTGTGACACGTGGTATTACCGTCCGTGTCTGCTACTGTTATACTTCAGTGCCCCTGTTTCTACATACTCGGTCATGTCAACCCTTCAGAATTATTGCATTATCTCACTCTTGATATTGTTATCACCTTTTTATTGACAGCTTATAGGACAGTAGAGACTTTCGAGAAATATGACAATCACAGTAAATAAGTGGCTGACTGGTAGATATCAGTGTTCATCTAAAATTGTGTCTTTCCAGAAAGCTGTTACGGTGCAAAGTTGTTGATATCTCTTAAGTAACGCTCATCAAAAATATCAGCATAGTAGTTCTAAAGTAGCGTCTCGACAACGAAAAAAGTGCAGGGAAAGAGAGATTAGAGGGAATTTATTACCTTATTCGACTGTTGACTGTGAGTGATGTACTATTTTCCCTTTGATGGTTCAATCGGCTTCTTGACAAGTCACGGCTAAGCTGATATCCATAAATATTCCCCTGCAATGTACCGTTTGATATTGCTTTTCAAAGAAAAAGTACACGCTAGCTCCATCAATTACATCAATTACTTCGTTTGAGTTTAATTCGTTTTGTTCTGTGTTGTTGGTTTTTTTTGTTTCGTTGATGCCGTTTATCACGTCACAGGTGCCGACCATCTGCTGCGCAACGCACACGATGAGCCTTTTAATACCGCTCTGATGAATTTAGCTCGGAGCGCGCCCTCATGCGAGCTCATCTGTTCTCTGGACGGCGTTACACTCATCTACGTCGTAGCGGGCGATGTTTCAATCGCCTGTCCCTATGTTGTGTCAACACAGCCGGGAGAAGGTAGCGATCTTTACGTTATGGTAGACCTAGGTTTTGAGAGGACAAAGAATGTGAGACCTCTTACAGAATGTACATATTATACACAGACGACACATGTATTAAGGCAGTTCGTGCCTCGAAAGTGAAAGATTTAAACTTTTGCTCCAACTTTCCTCGATGAAATTTTCAACCATTCTCTTGCCAAATCAAGATTTAAAATCAGGGGTCACCGTGCAAAGTTTAGTACCAGAGAAACAAATTACCGAACATTTACCGATTTTGGAAATTCAAAATGGCCGCCACCTCTGTGTTAACTCAATTTGGAAAATAAAATTTTCGATTTTTGAAAAACTAAGTAGTTTAAAATTCTCAAGTGATAGATCAGAAAAACGTTAAGAGTCCAAATATTTGACCCCGAGAAACTTTCTACCTTAAATGATGACGAAGTAAAGAGTAGCCAAACATCAAAGCCCAATCAGTTGTAGCTTTTTCAATCTTTTCCAATAAAATGGAATTAAAAGCAATTTATGCAACGGTTATTGAAGGGCGAACACTGAACGTTGTGAAAATATTGACGATGAATGTACAACTTGGTTTTAAACAGGTAAATAAATTTCGACTCCTAGGTCAATGGCCGCCTGGAGCGAGTACACAAAACCTATTAACAACCCATCAAATCCATCACCGAGTCTTCTGATGGGGACATTTTCAAAGATAATATGGCACAACAATGGTAATCGCTCTGGCGAATATTCGATGGCATTTTTCGTAAGCATAATGCAAAAAGATACAGCCAACGGGGGTTTTCCGTACCCATTTAGGGCATAACCACCGACCGTATGCTTATTAGGGATATGCAAGCGTAACATTTTAAACGCACATCATTTCAAGGGAGTTTGCCAAGGAAGTGGCAACATTGTTATACTTCGCTTCTTCACATCGATATGAATAAATGAATTCTGAAATGGTTGCGTGCAAGTTTAGTCTTTGTACTGTCAAAAGACGGAAACTCGATACATTAGCTCCGTCAAGACAGCAGTCCCCCCGGTTACTCAATGATTCGAAGGGTTTTGTATGTTGTTGATAGAGGGCGTACTGCTTTTCTGCACTCTCTTAGTGTCTTGTTGAGCAACATAGATTCGTGACTATTTTACAGAAGCTTTGAAAAGTTTCCTATCAAGACTGCTGATGATTTTATTTCATTATGCCAACAGTTTCGTCAAATAAGAAATAAATATTCTGAAGGATCACTGGAAACCACTACTTTTATTATTCTGGTAAATTTAGAAAGCAGATCTGCAAGCATATAAATTACAGTGCCAATTTCTTCATGAATATTACTGAGCCGTCCACCGCTCAGGGAAATCTAGAGAGAACCCGAGTTTTAAAAATTCAAGCGAATAATGGTTTTCCGAGGTTTCCAAGACTTTCACAAGTTGTATCACGCTTGACTAGAATACGCATTATTTATGATCTCTCCCAAACGCTTCGGATTTCCCCATTGGCCCAACAAATTCAACATCACATTCAGTCGTTAAAAGTTCTTTTCTTTAAAGCCCAGTAAAAGCTGCATTTATTTTGTTGCAGCGGTGTAATATAACACCACTCTGAAAGTTTCGTCGTATGTTCATTACTTAATTCCGTTGTCAGTGCAAGAATTCTGGTGGTCTAGTGCATATTTGATGTCCAGTTACCCTGGCGATCGCGTGCGGCAAAGCTAACGCAGTACGTGAAAGGTTAGACCCGGACGTTTTCTCCTGGGTCGATGGTGAAACTGCAGGGAACAGAGTGTTTCATGTTGCTGTTTATGTCGTTATTGGGTGATAAAATTAAAGAACACAAGTATTTTCTTCTTGTTGGTTCATTGCTTCTGTTAACTTTCTTCGGATTCTCATCCGGGCATATCTAACCGTAATTGCAATGCTACACTTGGAGAGTGCACGTGCTTTAACTTGAAGGTAGAAAGCGCCTCAGGGAAGTATATTCGGGCTTTCAAATTTTATCAATTCTCCTCTGATCTATATACTACCACTTGTGGCGACTCATTTTAAAGCTCTTGATGAAAGAAAATTTTTTACCGTCTTAGTTTTTCGAAAACCGAGAATTTTATTTTCCCCCATAGTGTTAACACAGGGATGGCGGCCATTTTGAATTTTAAATATCAGGGAATCTTAGTTAATTGTCTCTCTAGTACCAAATTTTGCACTGTGACCCCTGAGTTTTATTCTTGCTTTGGTAACAGAATGGTCGAAAGTTTCATTGAGGAAAGTTTTAGCAATAGTTTAAGTCTTTCACTTTCGAGGTGCATATTACCTTAATAGTAAGACAAAAAATTCAACATATATACATACTAACCATGAAACGGCTTAAACGGCTAAATCTACCGGCCAGTGAATCGTACAGACTAGAGAGAGACGGGGAAACGGTTGCCGATTTTCTTCAGATTTAAAGGGATACGCTCGTCGGAACTGCGCTCAAAGGTCGTATGGGACCCGTACGACCAATGTAAACACTGCAGCTAAGCTATGATGGTGATTGATGGAAGTTAAAATATGTCTGTCATAATCTACATGGTATAATTTAAATGTCGCTGCTATGATGATGAGGTGCATGTAGATATCGTGCACGAAATACATTGTTTGTAAACAAGAAACTCGCACAGGCGCAGTTCCGACAACTGTATCCCTTTAATATGGCAAACGGCCAATATGTGGCACGCAAGCATGGAGGCAGGCAAACAAAGAACAAACCTCGGCTTGGCTGACTGGCTACAACGTGGAACTAGCTCGCCATCAACTATCAAGGATATGGAATATAGTTTATTTGGGGTAAATAGTGGGTCCTACGATACCAACTATTTACATTTATAATCGGTAGTGCGATACGATACGAACATATTATATGTGCTAATGATATTTGCGGCAAAATCAATAACTTCTTTACTTGAAAGTTATCAACACCGATATTTCGATTAGGATCTGTAACGGAACACACACACACTATAACAACGTACTCAAAATGGGATACAGGGGGCGCACTTCTGCAATGACTACAATGTCGCTGACAATTCACATATACTTTGAGACAGCATCATTGACACACATTGACATTGTGTTTTTGACTAAGCATCCAGGTGCCAAACATGGAAACTCCTTCGGGTGAGAGTAATTGGTCCAAACGCAAATTAGGATAAGGGAATAATGAATAGGATTCGATGACAATTTTCCTATAGCAGCTTGAGTCTACCATTTAGCTTGTGCGTTTTAAAAATAAGTTGCGTATGTGGAGCAAGCGAGTTATACATGTATGTAGCTATTCCCTGAGGAAAAGCAACAATATACACCGATTCTACTTAAATTAAAGTTGTTCGGTGCGTCAACTAAAAGAACAAGAGATTAAGGAGACGAGGGGGGCTAGAAAAGCTAAAGATACCATAAATTTACGATATATTTTTCCACGGCAAGTTTATAAGACACTTATTATTCTCGGAATGATTTGATCCGCTGCGCCTGATGTCAAAGGTCAGCTGTCGCTCGATATACTAGTGTATTGGGAAATTGTTAATTATTTTACGACTGCCCGTAATGAGTGTCGCGGCGGTCGGAGGCTCTGAATTTGTCAGTTTTCACTATATTTATCGCACCCTAAAGCACCAGTGGGATCCGTGCCTGTTCGATTTCCCAAGACGCAATACATATATCAAGATAAATGTGATTTGCATAAAGACGTTCCACAATAGATGGAAGTGCACATTTTCGAATCTAGAAGAATATTAGCCTGTGATCTAGAATCAGGGTGAAAGTATGAATCACTGTCATCGTTTCATACCGGATGATCAGTAATTGCTTTGTTATACTGAAATAAAGTCATAATTATGTACAATTCTGAGAACGGACAGTTAAAGGAAATACTGCTATTCCTTGGTGAGTCAGAGAGCGAGAGACATCAACAAGGAGAGAACCCCATCATATTATGGACTCACCTCCACTAAAAATGGTCAAAACTGGACAATCTTTTTTAAGGGACGTGAGTCGTAACCTTTGATAACATTTCGTTATTTTTGTTCTATGAAACAAGTCTTCCCATCAACATATTTTGAAATACAGTGTACATTTTTTGCGCAGACAACGCACTCTGTACGACATCAATGTTACCATCGACAAATAAATTCTAGTCGGGACAAAAATCAGAACGATAACAATGTATTATTTTTATTACACACATACGGGCGATATTGACGAGCTGAAATTATGAATTTGGACATGGTTCCCTGAGAACAATAAGAAAGTGTCTTTCCCAGTTTCACAAAGATGTTAAGGTAGTACGCGCGCGCCACGAACGTAAATGACGTAAACATTTGCTTCAACTCTTGTAAATAAAGATTTTAATCATTCTCTTTCAAATCAAGAACAAAAATCAGGGGTCACCTCGCAAAGTTTGAAACTGAACAAACAAATAACCAAACATTGACGGATTTTTGAAAATGGCCGCCATCCATGTGTTAATTTAAATGGGGAAAAATAACATTTTCGATTTTCAAAAAAACTAAGACCTGACATTAATTTTTCTTACACCGACAGCTCAAAAATAAGCCCTAATAAGCGGCACACCAGAAAAGTGTTGGAATAATTTAAAAGTTCAAACATCTGTCTTAACTTTATGTTAGTGTTTTCAGTATCGACCCTACATGAACTTCTGCCATGTCTGTATATAAAGCGCTGTGCACGCTTTATTTATCATATAGTTGGATCTCTGCATTATTTAATAGGGGATGGTTTGTTAATACACATTAATCATGAACACTGCAGATTAAAATTTCGAAAGATTTTGCCTTATTTGCCTCATAACTGTAATTAGATTAGTACTCAACGAAATTATTGTACTTTTTCTGGCTTCATGAGAGAAAATGCCGAGAGAGTTTGACCGGTTGACCTCGCTGTTAATTTTATGCAGGAAATTACAATAACAATGCTTGGTCGAATGACGCAGTGCCTTGAGGGTGGGATTGCCAGTGGTATAGGGGGAGGAGTACCTTCCCGATGGTGATAAGTGGTGCGGATTACCGTCGCCTAGGTGACTTGCGTTGCAAATACCTGGACTGAACCCACGCGTGGACTGAACCATTTGGTTTTTTTTGGGTGTCGATGGTACTTTGACAATAAAAGTAAAGATGCACAGATATCGAGTTTATTGTCTTGTTTATAAGCGGCCAGTATTTCCAACAGCATGAATTACGTGCATTTGCCCTAGAAGAAATAAATAATTTCGAATAAAACATCGCGAATATAACCACATTCCTTAAGCTCGACGTACCCCAAAGAACCATGAAATCGCCCGACTTTCGATTGAAGAGATGAGTTTTGCCAAACCGCGTATACAGAAAAAGTGGCAGATGACTTTATTTTTAGAATCATAGACAGTATAGCGAGATGTAAAAAATGTGAAAGAGGCTCCCCATCTAACTATCCTAAATGTTTTGTGTCGAGTTTGTGTTTGATTCGTTTCGAAAATGTGTTCCTACATTCTTATCCGATTGTGTGTGTTAATAAAAATGTTTGTTTCGCTTTGGATATTTGTAGAGAAGTTTGGATTAGTGTGTACGGTAATGTTTTGTTTGTGTGGGGAAAGCTTATGGCGAGACGCAGCCGGACCTATTTTGTTGCAAAAGTTGATAGAGTCGCCCTTTGACGCTTGCGTTTCGAAACCCGGTTGTGGTTTCTCATCAGTCGCGGTGTACATTCTTTCCTTAGTTTGTGTTTGTGAAAATTTATTTTAATGCATTTTAGTGGTCTTGCTTTTCGATTAGCGAGGCAAGTATATTAATTTTTGGTCACGTTGTGAGTCCGTTTGGTGGTTCGGTTTGTTTGTTCTATGTTTCTTTACTTCGGTAAATTTTGTTTTGACTGGTGTGTCTTTTAGATTTTTGCGGAGGTTTGTGAATTTTTAGGCAATAAGTACCACTGGGGGTACGGATTTTATGTTTATTGGATCAAGATACTCACAAGTATCCTGGTTGATGTGCTTGTTCTCGTACATTTTGATTCATAGTTCGTTTACTTTGTTTACTGTTTGTTCTGGCTTGTTGTGTATAATACTGAGTGTTGCGTAATTGCCTTTCGCATTCGAGTACGTAATCGTTTGTGTTGACAATGACGAAAACCCGACCCTTGTCGAGGGTTTTTTCCCCGAAATTTGTCTATTGTTTGCAAGCTGGTTTATCGCGATTCTTTTAGCACGCGACATGTTTTGTTTCCTTGTTTGAAAGGGTATCTCTAGAAGTGCGAGTTTAGCAGCTTCAGATAGCTTTCAAGTTTTTGGTGTTTGTTGTTTGTGGAGCCCAATTTGACTTTTCTTTGAATTTGTGTTGTTGCGATTGTTTGTGTCTCACGATGTAGCGTAGTCACATTTTACGACTTTATTTGTTGAAATCCTGAGGTGGTTTTATTCTGTTTGGTTTTGTTGGCGTCCGAATTAATTTTAAGGCCTTTGCCTAGTACTATTTTTCGGAGTTTCATAGTTTGAGCGATGATAGGTTGTTGTTGAATTTCATGTTGTTGTCGGCTTTTCTTTGGAAATAGCTGATTTATTTCCACGGCCATTTTTTCTGTCACGTTATTTTTATGTGTACGATTTTTGTTATTTCTCTTAAGTGTTTGTGTGTTCTATGTCATTTTATGGGTTTTTTTGGGTAGTTCTCTTTTGGAGTGTTTGGTGGCCCTGAAAAGGGCCGCTTGGTATGGGTTTTTGTTAGCGCTTGGCGCGTTTGTTTTGGCGATGAGCCTATAGCTTTTTTATGCTTCTTTTCGCCGATTCGATGTGCTTGGTAAGTAGGTGTTTGCCGCCTTCTTGTCACTGTGTGTGCGTACATGGACAGTCTGCATAGCCCTTGAATGTGGTCTCGATTTTGATCAAACCATGGAGGTACCTCCATGATCAAACTTACAATTTAGGAGTATATATCAAAACTGATAAATGATTTATGTTTTCACATGGGTTCACAAAAAGTTTCGCCCCGGTGTTCATTTTGGCCCAGGAATTCCATCTACCCACCCTTTACAGAGTAGTAAGCTTATGGGGCAAGTAAATATGGATGCGCCGGTGCGATTCAACGATCACCTCTATATCGCATCGAAAGTCAACAATTTTACGGCACGGACTATGATTTTATAAGTTTATACACAGTCCCTCGTGGATAGAGAGACTGTGGTTTATATAAAAATTATAAGGCGCGGGGTATTATATATTGACTGATTACTGTAGCTATAGATAGGCTACATTCAGGACGGGCAGTAATTAGTAGGCAAAACCACGGTCCCTCCACAGAGGGACCGTGGCAAAACAGGTGGTTTTCACCGTGGGCAGAACTCGGTGCAATCATACTGAACATTAATAGTTAGCCTGTCACCTTGAAGGTAATGCTGTAGGTGAAACAAGTAAGCTTACTTCAAACGCACGATGGTACAAACATTCATCCTCCATGGTACAAACAACACCACAAGTGAAACGTACACATAGAAATACACGCGTTCCTATACGTTGTGCCCACCCGGGCCACGCGATTAAAATATGACTGATACTGCTGGATAGTGTTAATTGGGTCGGTAAACAGTCAACTAATAGTTTAATTGACTACCTGGGTGATTGGCAGGTCGTGTCCAACGACGCATATGCAAAGCAGGCCAAAAGACAAAAGCCCCCAAAGTTATTGACAGCTGGCCAGGGGTCACCATGAATACGTAATGAAGCTTCACTACGCAGAAACTGCGTAGTCAAGCCCTTCTTAACCGGTCAAACTCTCTCGGCATTTTCCGGCATGTTCACGTTAACGATAGTTGTTTATACATCGTTGCATAGTGCAACCCCGCCCTCCCTCACACATCCGGGAATCGGTGAAAAAAAATTGTCAGTATTTCTCCAGTAGCGTCGTCTGCTCTTTCTCCGAACCAACCTGCCGGAGCTTAAAGGTGAGTGTTCAGTACTGTGTTTCAATGTCACAAATGTTCCAAACGATTCAAAAGCGATGAGTCCCTTGTCAAGTAGCTCCGAAACCTAGAGTCCAAAATTGAGTACGTAAGGGAATAACTTTAGCCGCCTGTAATCTAGTTCAAGTAAGTACCTATTTTCTGTCCTGTGTAAGTTTTTAAAACCTTTGATCAAAATTCATGTTCACGGTTTATTTATATTGGCACTCCTCCTTAATGACATATCTAATTCTGGCTCCGAATCTCAAAACTACCCGAACGAAATTACCAGTAAGTCACAATCTCAGCAGTAAAAATGCAGTATTCCCGGTTGTTATGCTAGAATGGTCACGCACGGTGTAAATTAATCCAACCACATGCGAAGAAGGGGCTTGAGGTTTGACGTACTCCAGCATATCTTGTCAGAGAAACTATTTGAACATGTTGTTTCAACGATCCTTCAAAAATCATATGACGGTGCACCACCAAATACTCAGAAAATTATCAATGTGACAAAATAGTATCTTGACAAAAAACTAGCAGAGAAAATTCTAGGCCGAGATTCCAGGTGAATGATAGAAGAGGAGCCACTAAGAAGGTTTTTTCTCATGTCCTCCAAAATTTATCTCCCTATTACGTCCCTGTAAATGTTAAACAAGCTAGTTTGATAAATGTTAAGTAAACTAAATTTGTAAAAGTTAACTAAGCTAATTTGCAGCCTATTATATATGATGATGAATGCGAATTCTAATTGTTAATATTTCCATTTAATGTTGTTTTTTATTTTAATAATTTATGTCTGCATTATCAGATCTTCTAAAAAGCGGAACGAGAAAATTTACATAAAAATTGAAACCTGTCACTTAATGTTGTTCCGGTCGACTGCATGCAACCGGTCACGTGACTTACATACACCTGTAACCGTATCATGACGTGAGAGATCCGCAACCTGCTATCGCTTTTTTATTGACCATAGAATTATTGCATTTTACTGATGTGAAAGTGCTGTGTCCACAATGCAAGAAACAGCCTTGCAATTGTCAATAAATGTCGTGTATTTTTTTTCGTGAGTGGTTCTCGTATCATGGAATAGCATTGGCAAATATTATTCGTTGGGTCGTAGGAAACCTATTGTTTTGCATGTGATATTTTGTGATTTATGTATCTGTAAATCATGGGGGTTTTTATTTTCTCGTGAAATAACTAGAAATAAATTAATGAAAAGTAACAAATTTATTGCTCTTCTTCCGTTTCATTGACGATGTCTAAAAAAGCTCAGACTTTGAGTAAAATACCGAGTCGGCACACTCATAAGAGTCTGTTTTAGTTTTTTTGATGGTCGGTTGTTGGATTGGTCGTCCCGAGGATGGTCTGTTCATTGGTGTGTCCACACGCGCCGCATCGTAAGTCTTCAATTTACAAAGCAAAATCCAAAGACCGACGACCACAATGCAATTTCTACGCGAAAGATCACGATGTATATCCGATGTATATCCGATGTATATCCGATGTATATCGGGTCGTTGAACGCCTTTGAGAACAATGATTAGTGACGCACATTGGATTTTAACAGCAGCTTGTGGCCGTACAAAAGTTTGTTGACGATAACATCGAAAACATACGGTGCTTAATGATTGAAGACTCGCGCAAGTGTTAGGAAGTATGCGCAGATCTTGTTGAAGAGTAATAGATCATCGATGTTCATATAGGTATAATAAAATACTCTTCGTTACATGAATAATTCACAGGAGGTGACGAAACGCTGTGTACTCGCCGTACCGAGGATGCTCCCCAGAGAGTTGGGCAGTTCCATCTATCATACTCGGAGCTAGTTCTCCAAGGCGACTGATATTTCAACGTTCTCTTTTCTTCCATCGGCATATTCCAACCAACACTGTAATCTCGGCTAATCCTCTTGTTTTGCGTATGGATAATATTACACGGCCTATTCATGTTCGGAAGATCTTTCATATCGCTCAGAGATATAAAGTAATGATTATCTTTTGTAGTGAGATAATGTATGCGTATAATCCGAATGTTTTTGACTAGGCATGTATTACTAGTACTGAAAGTAAGCGTGCTTGGTAATTTCTCAGTAATCAGTAATATATTTTGACGCTGTGTTTTACACTCTTCCAAAATAGCATACTGTATGTTTCCGAACTTCAAGTTGTCGGTCGTTACAACGTTTAACGTTGTATCGGGACCTAACGCGAGCTGCTGGCCTTTGAACGTGGCCACCTCAGTATGTAAAACGAATGTGTTGCCCCTGCTGTCAAGGTGAAGGTGGTGATATATACGAGACATCAAAGAACAGAATTGTGGATAGACGTCTATAGCATTTGCCATACCGAAAACGACAAGTTGACGACTTAACATGTCGTGTGGAGACAACGACTCCCAGGCAGACGGGATTCCAATTACTCTGTCAGAGATAATAAAATTCTAATCTCCTAATAATTCTCGTTCCCGGAGGATCGTATGGTCGACCTTAATAGTCTGTTGCTTCAAGTCTGACGTTTTGCCATCACGCAGCAAATTAAAGGTAGTATGCGCTTCGAAAGAGAAAGACTTAAACTTTCGCTCAGCCTTTCCAGAAGGAATATTTCAACCTTTCTATTTCAAGATTAAGAATGAAAATCGGGGTCGCGTGCAAATTTTCGTAATAGAGAAACAAATTACCCGAGATTTACATATATTGAAATTCAAAATGGCCGCCATCCCTGTTTACTGTTAACTCTATGAAGAAAAATAAAAATTTTATATTCAAAAAAAAACTGTGAGTTTTTCTTACACCATGAGAATTAAATGAACCCCTAACAGGTGGTATATCATAAAAGAATTGTAAAATTTTGAGAGTCCAAATATCTGTACCCGAGGCGGATTATACCATACGGTCAAGTATATTTTTCACTATTATAGCAATTATGCTTTTAAAAGGTACTTTTAAAATGAAAATGCATTTTTACAGTAAAATTTGGACTTTTATGGCGAGTGGCAATCTGTAACAGACACACCATGGAAGCATATCATATTGGACGAGCATCTTCAATTAATCATCGTACAGCTCAGCGTTTATCGTCAAATGAACCAACGTTCAGCGACAGCATTGCGCAGTCGCATATCGGCATATCAGGCGTATCACTTTGACGAAGATGGGAAGCTTACCTCTGAACTTGGAAACACCTAAACGCGGCTGGAATTTTTTTCGACTTGCACTTTCTTCTTTCTGATGGTGACAAGTTTTCATGTCCATGAAACGAGTTTTATGTTTATTTGCTTTACAATTTACGTTCTGGAATTAAACTAATATCTGTACTTGTAGAATACTAGCGCGGCAAGTCTTTTTAATCATATGCTTATAGTTGGTTCAAAAATATATTCTGGTGTTCTAGATACAGCTTCCCGGTTAAACACTGAAACAATGAAATCAAACATTCAGTTTCTAATCAATAAATCAATAAAATAAACCGGTAATAAATCTCACATTGCCATAAGTTTATCCGACTTTAAGTGCTCCTGGCGAAGTCATCGAAACAACACAACGCTCCTGTTTCCATGTTCAGAATTGAAGTGCTTCCGTCGGCTGAGTAATATACAGCATCGGCTAAAATCGTAAATCGTGTGCCCGGATGTGCAATACGAAAAGGTACCTTTGAACTATTTTCCGAACCTCCTACAAGAACCCCTCTCCCATGTTAGTGAGCCACACTGCAGTGGGCGTGACCTGACCGGGGGGGACACGAATAGATGACTGACATGTGATTACATTCTACTCGTTTAAACCAGGCTCTGTCAGCGTGGAAAGGTGGCGCTTCTCGACCTAACAACGCGAAGAAAGTCTGGCATCAGATGGCACCCTAGCAAGACGACTATTTTTAGATAATACCCCTGACATATACATTTTACAGGAGACGGCGAACCCCGCACCCGTGTAATCGCGATCGAGGAAAGGTAAGGCAAATTTATTCTGTCGATTTACACAACCGAAAAAAACTTGGCGACATATCTCACGCCAGCGCAGTTGACGCGGATTATGCTCCATCGGCTTAGAAATAAATGACGTTTACGACTACACGGTGCCGCTCACGTAAATCCGACATCATGCCTTTTTTTTTGTTAAACGTGTGTCCCCCGAATTCTCGGTTGAGAAGTACGACACACCATGATGTAGTTATTCCACCTAGGATAAAATTTGTAGTGTGTATTTGTCGATACGTGTTCCACAACAAAAGTGAGACCGTTGCCATCAAATATTTTTATACACGATCGACCTGGGATTACACGTACAGCTACAGACAATTAAATAACGTTTTTTAGCACAACTATTAATTAAAATAACAGAGAACGAAGAGCTGTTAAACTTCGCGTATGAACCTCCTTTCACCAGTTGTATGTACTACAGCCTAGCCTCGCGACCTCGCCGCTATAAAAAATACTAACCATCGGCGACCAAAAGAACGTTATAAATACTTGAGATTGAACTCATGATGTACCGTACTCCCCGGAGAGTACGATCAGTTCACCGTTCGGCTTTACCTGTCAAGATTTAGGACAATTTTAGTAACAAACGGCGAAACGTGGCATCGAAACATTGTCAGCATGGCATCTTTAAAGGAATACGGTACAGAAATCATATATTCGTGATCTCCTGGGATACACTGCCCGTGCATAGGCTCTCACAGCTCGTAGTACATTATGTGTATTGTATGTAAATATGTCGCGAAGATTATTTTTGCTCGACTGGCGAATGAAAAGGAAACTTCAAATAAAAGTCAGTATCTTATTCCTTGGTGCACGTTCCAGCATTTTACATAGTTTTGAGTATCCAATGAAGGAATATCATGGCTAGTTTTCAACGCCACCAATATGTGTATGACGTTGACAGTGTTCGTTGACAACCGACTTTTACTCCAAACTATGTTTCATTCGTCAACATCAACATTGAATATTGTACACAGATGGTTTCGTTGTCAAGGTGCCGCACCTTGTATGTAAGCATACTTTATGAAGGAGAGTCATAAAAATGTACCGCGACTTGTTTTTGAAAAACAAAAGTGAAAATATCGTGGAACGTCATTGCTTTTGTCCCTTAAACTAGTACAGGAGCCTGGCGGTGCCTGGCCTGGTCTGAAAAGTGCAATACTCATCGGTGTTACATATTATAGCCCAAACACGAGACTATGTGCCCGAGTACAGGTGACGATTTGCCCGATGTCCGTTAGCAGGGCAAATGGTCTCTTGCCTCGAGGGTACACAGTCCCTTGTCTTGGCTATATTTTTACATGCCTTTCTTGCAATAGTAGTCTCATAATTTTGGGGCTTATTTGAAAATTGATAATCATATGTTTTATTCTCACGATAGTAGAACGGTTTTCATCATCGAACGACACATTGCTGTATTTCAAAAAATGTTGTAGGTCTATTGTTTTTATGCATAATTTTCTAAAAACTGAATATTCTATGTAATGTAATTTCAGTATATAAACGTTATCCAATTGACAATAGTTGAAGGTCAATTTCAGCCAAAAAATGTTTCTTCGGTGGCCCGCTATGCCATCAACGAGTTACCATTAAATCCTATTGGGCGCGTGACGTTCAATGTATGAGGCATGTAACAATTGGCTTTGTTTTGGGATATTTATAGAAAGGGATATATGACTTCATCTTGTTTATCACTCAATGTTACTCGTGCGTGAGGATATCAAATTATAAGAAATGGGAAAGTTAACATTCTTTAGATTTTACGATCTTTGTCCTAGACACGTCGGTCGCATTGTCGTTTTTTTTTTGACGAGACGCTTTGTTGTCATGACAACTCTGAATTTTCTCTGACTGTTTCAGCGTCCGCGAGGCATTAGTCAATTCGTTTATCCTTATTTACAGCAAATCACAGATCGCTTAATTCAAGCGAAAAGTCAAGACTGCATTTTTGGGGGAAATCACATTCATTGTCTCTAATCGAGCCAAAATTGGTCACAATTATAACTTTTTGAAGTGCGTAAAAACTTTACAGAAAGTGAAAAAATATATGGTATACAGGAGATCTTGAAATATATTGTTTTCATATGAAAAACCTTCGTAAAGGCCAAAGGCAGAACTTAACATCAATTAATCATTAAGGTATAGGTCTAACGCGTCTTGGGGATATTCGGACTCTCAAACTTTTACAATTCTTTTCTGATCTACCACTTGTGGGGGTTCATTTTAAAGCTCCTGGTGTAAGAAAACGTTTCACGGGCTTAGTTTTTCGAAATTCGAAAATTTTCATTATTCTCCATGGCGTTAACACAGGGATAGCGGCCATTTTGAATTTTAAATATCGGTAAATCTAATTTGCACGGTGACCCTGATTTTTATTCTTGATTTTGAAAGAGAATGGTTGAAAGATTCCTAAAGGAAAGTTTGAGAAAAAGTTTAAGTCTTTCATTTTCGAACTACCTTAATGTCACAAAAGTCAAGAAATAAAGAATGCCATGCACTGCTGACAAAGAACTATCAAAATGTCATCGACTGAGTTCTTGTGACAACAGCACAGCATTCTGATCCAGGAATTTTAAAGTGCTGAATCAACTTGTAAGCATTATACCCAGCAACAGAATAATAATTGTTTATCCAGATTAATGTAATTGTCGCAAAACAAGTCACGCGATGTATGATAAATACGGAATATACTCAATGGCGCGTGTCGGATTAAAAGTAATCATTATTTTTTGTGCAACAGTAAACACTGCCAAGTCAACATACTCCAATAATGATAATTCATAAATCTGTCATAGAAAAGAAACTGTGACGGCCTAAAACACGAATTTAGATATGATCACCTATTTCAGTTCAACCTGCATATTGATGCTATGGCGATGAACTACTGCCGTGTGGCGTTCATTAATGTAGGTTGCCACGTATACAACCTACAAATCGGACCGAGAGAAATCACTTTACAGTTTGCACCATATACCCACTTTTTCCACTTTCTCTAAAATTTTCTGCATTTCAAAACATCGCGATAATATTTTTAACTTTCTCAAGGTCAAGAAAAAATAAAACATACGGGGACAAGTTGACGAACAAAGTTACTGTATACCGGAAATTTTATCGTTGCTGCAGCTTTATATTGACTGCAAGCGGTGGTGCAGTCCTATATATATTCAAGTAGAGAAGGCATACTTGTAAAAGACGACGTGGCAAGTTAATTTGAAATGGAGTTCAGTATTTTTTTGAGTACCATTGACACTGAGTAGGAGTGTAGTAAATTTACGATAGTATTATAGGTCGTTTAGTATAACGGTTTGTAAACCGATATTAATATCTCAGCATTGATATTCATCAAAAATTTCGAGTGACCATTGAGTTATAAATTCACGATTATGTATCAAAAACAGGGTACCCGGATATTTCAATCATGGTGATTTCATCTGTGACTGGCATTTCGCCATTAAGACTTCACTTCTTCACAGCACGTGTACTTGCGCTTTATTGCGTACACAGGAGACGAGAGAATGTCATTGAATGCTGTCGACAAAATGTGTTAGTCTTTGAGTAAAGCACTGTCGCTACTATGGCTGGTACATAGAGGCTGTTTCCCATTGACATCTCAGATCTATCATTAATAGTAGAATACGCTAAGTAAACGTCATTGGTTCGAAATATTTGATCTAAGTTTGCAGGAATAAGGCGCTTACAGGCGACCTAAATAGCGCCCAATACCAGCGCTGCATTTAAAACCATGGAGGGAAAACGGCGCGAACACACATATTTGCACAACAGACAAAATGTACCTATCGTCTGTTGGTAGCTTGCAACAAGCGTTGCGCAGGTGATGCAATAATATACTGTAACGAATATATTGTGATCAGCGATGCCGTGCATTGACATATAAATGAAAGAATGATGACGTATAACACCCCGGTAAACCCACATGTATTATAAGAACTCATCAACGGCGATTATGTTTTTCAACATAGGCGACCTTTGCAGTAAAACCAGTTAGTTCTGTCTTTCCATTGCGCATGGTCTGTGTGCCCTGGCTGTTCTATCAGACAAACAATGAGCTCAACCCAATAATAATTACTGAGTAAAGATGACAGTTCTGTGACGATCAGGTCAAATGCAACCTGACAGGGTAATACAGTCAATTTTCCATGAGACGCAAAAGCGCACATCAAAGTGACATAGCATGGTAATTCGGTTTAAATAAGCCATCCTGATCGATCTAACTTACATTTCTAGCTGTGTTTGAATTTTTTGATTGTCAATTCCATCGGTACAACGTCAGAAATTAATGCAAACGCCTACCCCCTATGTGTCAATACTCGACTTACACCGTATAGGTATTAAATTCCTGACCGAGATCTTGGCAATGGTATAAAGTCCGTGTATTGTGCGCGTGTCTTTCTAAGGTAACTTCATAAAACGTGTGTTTATTTGTTTGATATAAACATTACTCTAGACGCCTTTAATGAGTTTGCATTCTCGCAATTTTTATCTCAACCTAAGATCAATTTTTGCTTTAGAAAATATTCCCAATCCATTCCGACTCATTTTGTATTTGACTGTCCCCATGACTAAGCAAACACAATGGTGTACGTTGAGACAATCCAGAAAGCCATGTCGATGTTGTTGATTTTGGAAAGAAAACTCGTGAACGCAAGGTTCGAACATATTGCTTAAAGCTCCATTATTACGTCTGATACATTGCCGGTGTTTTTGTTCTGTCTATGAGATATAGTTTCTTGTTCAAATGCAAACGTCATGTCGAGATGCTTAGTGTTCAACTTTGTATCTCTGCCTGACTTTGTGTAATGTTCATGGCTATTGTTGACAACTGAATTTTAGTCAAGACAATAATTCATTAAACATTTACATTGCACAAATTGTGTCTGGTCGTGGAGGCTAAAACTTTTCATTTCAACGCACAACGTATAGTGAGCCCACGTACGGTTGCGTACACACAACTCATATTTCAGCACGTATCGATGATCTGTGAGGCTGTGTTTCGACCTACAAAGTATTCTGCATAATGCGATACACGATACGGATGGAGAATAATACGAGTAATTACTTTTTAGTTGAATGAAAAATCTGAAATTGTTATCAAATGTTACAGCTATTTCACCTTGCACAAAAGTTCTCTGTTTATTTTGATTTTCATATTTTGTGCAGGGACGAATTTATGTCAAGGCCAGCGAGACGTTCGACCTTCGCATCACGATTGCCAATATCAAATAACTTTGCAATCAGACCCATGAGATAGTTATTTACAACAAATCAATCGATCTATCTACGTTCAGTTCCATGGCAGCGTAAGATTTTCTTAATGATAACAGCAAAATTGCTGACAGTGCAATTGTCTCGTTATTTTATCGGAACAATTAGTGAACGTCGCCAAGTTTCATTAGCCACGCTGCCAAATACATAATTATCGACAAGAGCAATATATATGCGCCCTACTATAAGTGCTTATCCGAGGACCTAGTTAATAAAAATTTGTACTCTAGTGTTTTTCATGATGTGGATCAAAAACAAAGTATGAATTTGGAAGAAAAAAATTGAAAATGAACTTGGATTATTTCCCGTCTTTAACCACTTCGTCTGTTTGTGTGTGAATGTTTATCAAACGAAGAGCACGTGAAGAGTTAGACATTGCTCTGTCGGTGCAACTCAATTTTCTGTTCCGATAATACCTGTGGACACTAAGCGATACGGTTTTGATGATCATTGAAAGCGTGGTGATAAATTTTATCAGATATGTCAATAGTTTGCTCTAGTGTACATTTCAGATTTGAGAAAAGAATTATTAGCGATAACTGCCGTTGCCCGGGAAAAGCGCAGTGACGTCGCCGAACGTTGTTCAATAAACCGACCTACCTATACGATGAGACAGAAATAGCTTTGCATCCAAAATGCATGGCCGGCAGGTAAGCAGCAATTAAGTCCAGCTGTTGCAGCTTGAAATCATGCGCGTATAAAACAAAAAAAATCGACCATATTTAGGCAGTTAATTGAGGATTTGCGAGCGTATTCTTCAGAGTAGTCGTATTTGAGATGGAATGCACCACTATAAAATTAAATCCACGCTCCTCGCTATGATAAACCAATAACACGAAAAAAGTACTGTGATGCATTGTAAATGTACGATGGTTACACTTCATGCACAAGAATTATTTTTTATTCAGTCATAAATTGTTCTCAGAAGTCTTTAGCCTGAAAATCTTGCATAATCGTTTAAAACATTCAACCATTTCTTAAGGTACCATCCCTAAAATCATTTATCCCCCAGTTCCACGCAGAAATAATTAACATTGCCAAAAGACCTGGATTTAAATTTCAGTGTCGCTGTAGTTGCCACGAGAGAGCGGAATTCTGAGTGCAAGTATTGCAATATTGCAATTTTAATCAAGGTAATCATGACTGTCACGTGAACGTTGCATCTGTACAACTAGCTCAATTTCAGATATCCCTGTTAAGACAATCTGTATGTCGAAAAGATCTGTACAGAAGTACATTCCTTTAGGCTAGTAGCAAATTGTGAAGTAGATTTTTAGTTCTCTTGAGAAACTTTCTCCTGTTTTCCATCTATTCTAACGTAGTCCTTAAAGGTTTTACAGTAAACTTATTCGTTTATTTATTTGTCTCTCTTTGTTGTTTTTTTCATTATCAGAATAAATCTATTTGCTAGTTTATTTGTTTTAGCAATCTACAAACATGGATTAGCTATAATACTGAACAATAAGGTTGTCCTCTTCTGTTGTGACCTTTGAAGTGATCTAATCCTGAAAAGCAATAAAATTCATAGAAACGTAAAACAGCAGCACACACAAAGAAAGGTAATTTAATTTTATTGGTTTTCAAGAACCGTTGAAAATGCGAAACCATATTGTGTCGCTGAAGCGACTGCAATCTCCTGAATTTTGAAGGTCTCGTAAATAATACAGCAATTGTGTTTTCATCATGAGATGAATTTTACATGAGGAATAGGCTTGTCAGTCCGGCATAGAAATCTAAAATTTGGCACATAATACTTTCATCCTCTTAGGCTGAAGGATATAGCACTCCGAGGCATTTCAACCTAATGCTAGCTTCCGTGTATCGAGTTTTGATATAAATGAGCCATTTTTGACACGATTTATCCAGATCGGAAAGAGTGCATTCTCAAATGACGCGATAATTTTACCAGTCTAACCGTTAGGAAGTAAGCACCTCAATCAATGTCGTTTAGACAATCTTTAAGGTGTTTAGTTTGGTATATTTCTTCGACGTTACCGCCTGTTTCATGGTCAGTGTACAGATAGTATATATATGTCCTCGTGCGAAATTACAGTGCTCGATGCTAAAAGCAGAGCGTTCTTATAATAACACAAATTACTTCAAGTAGAAAAAAATAATAATGATAATAATAATAATAATGATTATATATATACATATACACACACAAACACACACCATATTACGTGTAGTTTACATAGGGTTACATACAAACACAAACACACACACACACACACACACACACACACACACACACACACACACATATATATATATATATATATATATATATATATATATATATATATATATATATATATATATACGTATATAAATTATCATAACATAAATAACAAATCATTTTAAGTACAAAGTAACAGAGTAATAATATCTGTTAGTCAAGTTTCATTCATCCTGCAAGCCGCAAACGGAAAAGTATGAAACTTTTGATATTGACATTATTATGATATATTTACTTTATATTTGATGTAATTTGTGTGTTATATATGTATATATATAAATATATATATATGATGTAATTTGTGATATATATATATATATATATATATATATATATAATATATATACACTGATTGTTACTCTTATTACGATACGTTATTTGCAGTTTATATAAAGCATGTAGTGTTGGCTATGTTAAAACTTACACTTATGTTCTTAGACTATATCTTAATATCTTAGTCTTTCTTCCATTGTTTTGTTCTGTCGGCCAAGTATGTTTTCACATTGACTGGAAAAGAAATATGTGCTAAAGATTCGACAGTTGTGTTTTTTTTCTCAATTTTATATCGTCGATTACATGTAAACTGCTAGACGTTCAAGCATAGTTGAGACAGCGGATTACAATGGGAATAACTAAATTTCTTCTGTGTCCGAGGATTGAAATGCAAACGGCAAAGATACTTCATCTATGACGCTTTCAAAATAAAACTAAATTGACTTCGTTTGTTATTTCTTTCCTCTTGCATAGTATACCCATCGTAAAGTAATCTATACACCTTGAACGTAAATATAATAAACCTCCGTCAGCCGGGGGTATAACATACGATTTTGAAAGTGAAGATTGTTATGGCAGGACTAAACAGCAGCGTTTTTGTGCGGTAAATTTCAAACAAAATATGTCTGTATGAGAGAGCAGGATTTCCGAAGATGTTATCTGAAATATGTATATCTCGACGGAATTATACAATATGAAGTAAACTGAGTGTATATTCGATGGCTTATCCTCCGGATTTTCTGCCGATAAAGGTCATCACAGAAGCATTTTGCTACCACCTGTAGGCCTACCAGATATTTTTCTTGAAGACAATCATGCAAGCCCTGAAAATCCAAACTTCCTGGTGACTTTGCAGTCATGTAATAAGTATCAGAGGGTTTGAGTGTGACATGTTTCAATGCTTCAATAAATAACACATTCTTACACATTCTACTCAAGGGAGTCTAGTACAAAGCAAGCGATCCTTCCGCATCATACCCTGTAGAGTCTTATACTAAGGCGATCAGTTTTCCACCGCTACATCGAAAGCCATCGGAACACATAAGCTACTTTCGACTCGTATGCTGTTAACATACTCCAAATACAGGAGCATGCTAAAAGTTGTTCACCGGGCCTGCACTGAGTGGATTTGAGCCATCTGCGAAAGGGGCGAGCACATTGTCGCTGTTCTTTTAATCCCACAATGTCATGATAAATTGCTCGTTATCATTCGTCTTGCTACATTATCAGGTTATTTATGATGAAAGTTCGATAGATTGGTGTTTACCTTATCCTACTGGTGTAATTTTTGATGCTGTAATTGATTGGTCGTCTAAAATCTAGAGAGCGACGTCGTAGGCTGCCATATGAGATAGATAGGCAATTCTCTTTTAAGCAATCTTTAAGATTTAATATATATATATATATATATATATATATATATATATATATATATATATATATATATATATATATATATATATATATATAAATGCCGCTTTGAAACTTTGAATATTTTTTCAAAATTGTGCAAGTGACTTTCTCATTATGACATTCTATTTTAATATTTTTTCAAAATTGTGCAAGTGACTTTCTCATTATGACATTCTATTTTGATATTTATACATATATATAGATAGATAGATAGATAGATAGATAGATAGATAGATAGATAGATAGATAGATAGATAGATAGATAGATATACCGCTTTTAAAACTTTGAATATTTTTCAAATTGTGCAAGTGACTTTCTCATCATGACATTCTATTTTTATATTACTTGTTGACCCCCTTGTGACCGTCACTGCGAGGGGGCAACAATGACTGGATGAATTTCGCCTACGGAATAAGATGTGCACATAATTCTGTGCTTCATTACTCATATCACAAAATCCACGATATTAATATTCATCATTTACAAAGCTTTCCGTAACAAATTTGTAATCTCCCCGATGTTCTTCATCGATTTCGATCTGGAATTGCATCTACCTTTGTCTGTGGGAACATTATTTATTGACTAAATAGGAGGAACGTAATTTTTCAACAAGAAGTCAACCGCTGTAACATTCAGTAAAACATCGAATTACACCCATTCATCAATGCCGTACTTGTGTTTTTTTAAAATATCGGCACACAAAGGGCACCTCCCAGCGGTCATTGCGTTAATTATATCTGCACTAGTGCCGTGTAATAATAAGTGGAGTAAAGTACGTTTGCAGAGTGACTGTTGTCGGTTTTTAAACAATAGAAAATTAGGTCGACTCGACGCATCCATTACCTATACTTGATTTATCATCACATTAAAAGTGCTTCTACTTTGTAAACCAAATGAAGCTATGTACTTGTTTTGACCGTTGACCGACTCTGAGAGGAGCAGAAGTATAAAATGCTGCCATTAACAAGGTTCATGAACAAACTTGAAGGAAGAGGTATGAACATCGGCAGACTTGGAAGGAAATGAGACTTATGGCGAATAGACGGATAAAAGACGAGTCTGGATGAAGTGATGCTTCATATGGACGTGTGACAGTTTAAAGTGTATCATAGCAGTTCGCGTTGGATGGATAAGGATATAGTAGAGCGTTTACCGAACGTATGAGTAAAAAAAACTGTTTGCCGAAGAGTACTTTTACGGTACGGTACGAGGTCGCTGAACCCTGGGCAGATGGTGTATGCAAACAGTGCCCTGATCTCATCCGCATCTGCGCTAACGTTTTCATAATTATTAGCCTGAGTATATTTTAATTCCTTGTTTTACTGCTCTCGACAAGCAATTGCCGTATGTCTTGATTTCGTGTTGGCAAGTGATCATAGGGCAATAACGTCTGATCTTACTGAGTCACGCATTGTATTTTAAACAGTCATGGACAAAAACTCACGTCGACTGCTCGGGTCGTACAGGTTGATGACTAACGTGGCATCCATGGTGATAATTAAGAATGCCCTGTTGACTGTCTTGTCTGGAAACTAAAGCCAGTGGGAATAACTCATGACTAACACGCCATAAAGAGAAACGAGAAACCTTTGTCTTATTTTGACGTTAATCATTTATATTATCAAATGTGAGGTGAATATACCCTGTGTTTTCTTTTTTTATTATGGTGACAACGGATGACAATAAACTTTTAGTCGAGACTGCCGCTATACTATGCCACCGTACATTTTCACTCAAATTTACAACGTCACGCGCAAAATTACTTACTCTCAGTCTCACAAATATTACATCCAGACAAGCCCAAACAATAAACAGATTCGCCACAACATTTGTACTTCTAGGATGCTTTTCTTAAATAGATCAAAATATTTTAAGTGTCGAACATTGTTTGATGTGATTTGAAACGCCGTGACGCCATGGTAGACACGTCATGTAATACATCTGTTCCTATACGTATAGCTACATAAACTGAAAATGTAACAACAATAAATTGCAATCCATATTTGTACAGGACATGTGTGATCATCGAATTTTAACAACAATAATCGCTCTATCGATAAAACTCTGTAGTATGCACAGTGGACGCTGATTTCCATGTTGCGATGGAGCTTGAATAGTTGCTGAGGTACATCAACTGCCAAAGTCCGTGCACTTGTTTTCCTGAATACTGTTTATTTAATATGTGATCATAGCTCTCGCAGAAGCTGGTGCAGTACATCTCATCATCAGTAAGTCCTTCGTCTCATTATCAAGAACCTTGATATTTCTAATGATGAGAAAAACGATTTATCAAACCTAGGGGTCTGGCTTGCAAAACTTAAAAGTGGGAGAGGTCTTACAAGAAATAAGGTTTTCATTGTCGAGTGGTAAAGTCCAGTTTGAAATTGAAGCATTTTCTTCAATGTTAATGAGCAAACATGAAACTAGTTGTGCCTTATTCAAAACCACTGCTGAATAATTGCTTAGAAAATTTATGTCTCATAAGACAGATATTTGTGACTTCAAACTTTGTTCTCCACATTTCTATTCGTCTTCTCTGTTTATCTTTAATTTCTTGATCTACTGTAACATTCATAATAATATTCCTCTGTCGATATGTGCATTTATTCACAAAGTATGAATCTTTCCGGGGGATCTCTTGGATTTCTGCTGCAAAAAAAATCAAAGAAGTCATATCCGGATTCTCCACCACGTTACATCTTTCTGGCGAGATTATTTAAAAAGGGGTTGGTGTTTCATGGAAGCAACGCGTCTGATGGGAATACCTGAGGCAGTCACCCGATCTAACCTTGTTTCTTTTTGTTTTACTTCTCTTCGAAGCCTTATGTAAAACAAGATGTAGTTTTATAGCATTGTAGGAAAATCAGTGTAAAAAGACATGCGGGCAAGCAGCTTTGAAATATTACCTGTCCTAGCAAAATAAACCCTTTTCTGATAATATATCTCGCCTTTGGTCGGAACAAACCAAAAACAGCAAATTATTTCCAACTGTCCACTGGGCAGAAAAAAACCGTAAAATTAAGTTGCCCAGCCGCCGGCAGGCAGTTATTTTCAATTAGCAAACAAAAGTCGCAGCTGCCGAGAGGTGAAACTCAGAAGTACATTTTAGGAAAGTGAAAAAGCAATAAGGTGCATCTCTATCCACAAAAGAGGTGATAGTATTTTCATTTGAAAGTGTTTCAAATAGTTCCGCAAAGATATCAGGTCACAACATGCACCTACGATGCTGTAATAAATGGCCACGTTTACGAAACAAAATTGTTTCATTTTTTAACTGGAGGACTATGAAATACTAACGCTTTGTCTACAAGGCCTTTACCTTTCCATCAAAAGAGTCCTATACTTTCTCGTTGTTTTATATAGGAAGATGCATACTTGTACAGAGTTATGAGATAAAAGCTGTACAGCAGAACTTCGATTTGATTTCGCCGTACTTGTATTTGTAACTTTATTGGTTTGGCTGTTTGGACAATGGCAACAGCAATTGATATAGACATATGGAAATTGTTAACAACGTTTAAGCGGCAATCGAACATGCTTGGGACAAAATATTTAAAAAAGCGGACAGAGGTATAGTCAGCGTAAAATTCCAACTGCTTAAAGGATGATTCCTCTCATACTATCTTTTTATGAACCTATCAACACTTGTGAAAACGGTGGTACAGACTGTGTTGGGTTATTATGGATGATTATGGATGGGCTCAAGCAGAACATTACCGTGACACCACAAAAATAAATTTCCAAGCAAACTCTTCCCGGGATCTGAAAGAATCATCCACTTGTTCTGCAAATCTACTTATTTTGCATATGTATCCCTTAAAACGTTGTAAATATGGGCTAGGAAAGAATGAGGTGGATTCCAATACTTCAACATTTGATGTTATCTTGTGGACCTGATTATCACAGCTTGCGTAATGAATTAGGGACGAGTTATCAATTACTTTTCAGAGATACAATTTTTCTTTACAATGAAGATGAATATACTAACCGTCTAATGGCTTTGTAAATGTTTGTTATGAAATGTGAAGGAGTGGAAATCTAAGCAAAGTCAAGACAATCTTGTCTCTTATGACTAGTTCATGACATTGAGTGACTACTTTCTGTTTAATCATAAATTTTGCATAGTTGCTACATCTACACTAGGAGCTTGATACATGATGGGCTTTCGAAGAGATATATAATATCAATGTTCTCAAACTAAATGCGACTTCTGAGAAGAAAGTTTTTGCTGTTCAAGCCGTCCAGACAACGGGAAGAATGGTTATTATATGTCTTACTATCTCCAAGGTTCAGATATCAACCTGTTTCAGGTTCAACGCTATTGCTCATCGGTATTGACTTTTGCATTTATCATTTCCAGGTCCGTGCATGTCAAAGACTTCAGATCTGATTAACACACGTCCGTAAATGAGTTTTCACTCCGCAAGTCCTAGGTCCCGCTGAGTCGAGCGAGATGATCTACACTACCATTATTATCGTGACTATCTGCATCATAACAATAATCTTTAACACAATCAACATCGCAGTCTTGTACAAGACCAGAAAGCTGCCGCAAAATTCCAGGTACTTCATGCAGTCACTCGCTGTGGCCGATCTAAGTGTGGGAATTTTGTCGGCGTTCGGCATCTATCCTTCTGTGAACGGTTACTGGCCTTACGGAGAGTTAGGCTGTCGAACACTCGGTGCCTGGTGGTCACTGTCCTGCGGTGTGTCCTTGTATTCCCTTTTCTGTATCAGCATCGAACGCTTCGTTGCCCTCAACTACCCACTTCGTTATCACACCTACGTCACCAGACGACGCTGTGCAGTGTCCATCGCTCTCCTGTGGACTATCACGTTTTGCTGGGCGGCGTTCCTATCAACTCGCGATCCGTCTTACTACAATTACAACCACGGCTGCTACATGTGCGTACCCCTGTGCTCGGCTCAAGAGTGCAAAATTTACAAAAATATTGGTGGAATCTTTTTCTCGGTCATTCCGAGTGTCGTGATGCCGTGCATTTATGCCAACATCATTTATTTGTCTCTTAAACACCAGAAGCAAATGAAGTTGAGACGCAACACCATCAGCGACTCGAATGGACACCCAGACAACTTCGTGATCAAAGTAGAGGGGAAAAGAAAGAGAAATTTTCGAGCAGCAAAACTATCGCTTGTGGTCACCGGAGCATTGTACATCTCCTGGATTCCCTTTACAATAAAGACGACAAGAAGTTTGTCGTTTTCACCACAGGTGGAGTTTGTCATCACTTGGCTGGCTTTCTCAAACAGCCTCTGGAACTTTGTTATCTATAGTGCGATGAACAAAGGTTTTCGAGCCACGCTCGTGCGATTATTCCTGACCCTGTTTTGCAGGAAGACTTATGTGGAGCCTTTTACCTCGGATAGTCGATCGATAGAAAACGGTCTGAAAACAATAGGTTAAACTTTGGAAGAATCCTTTGAGTGACCATATCTGCCTGTGTTTATATACATCCAGAGGATCATTACTGTGTTGAACGGGAAGAATTCATCCACAGTGTACATTTACAGACCATTTCGCAACATTTGATAGACGTTTTATGATATTTTAGATACAGAATATGTGCAAAGTGCAGTGTTATCTTTTAAGCAATGTTTGATTGAAATTCTACATGCTTTCTATCTTGTTCGCATTTTAAAGACTTAAAGGGAGGCGCCCTTCTCAATCCCAGGTTCTCGCATTAGCGAATGTGTCAATAGCCCATTAACAGTTTGTCATTCTTTTGTTTTCCATTGAAAATTTCATCAAGTAACTAATATTTATATTAGATAAATCTGATAATTGAGTGGGGGCTTTAAAGGGAGGCGGTCGTCGGAACTCTGCTCTGAGGTTGCTAGGGGTCCTTCGACCGATGTGAATACTGTATCAAGGGTCCGTCCGCGATTGATAGAAGTTAAAACGTGTTTGCTAACAATGAATATCGTAAAATTTAAATGTTTGAATGTATCTATGTTGAAGTGATGCACTGTAGATATCATGCATGAAATACATTGTTAGTGAAAGTCGCACACGCGCAGCTAAGACGACCGCCTCCCTTTAACACCTAAGTGTGTCAAAGTTTGCACGACACACAGTTCAACTTTGGCACCAACAAAAGCCGAACTTCGATAAAATTAACAAATCTTTTTTCTTGATTGCCGTATGATGAATACCAGTGCATATGGTTATAATATCATTAACTACATATGTTGAATATTGTAATATTTGAGGAACTAGACATGCCAGTCGAAGGTTACATTGTATAAAAGGTCTTTTTTCGATACATATAAATGAACTACTGTTTTTTACTTCTTTGAATGTAATTTGTCAATACTATTAAACAGAAGCAGTACTCAACGTGTAATGAGTATCTGTTTCAAAGTGAACGTTGCGTTTGTTGATTCAGTTATTTTCTATTACATTCGAGCTTGCAAACTGCGATACTTACTCAACTAGTGAAGGTGTCAGCGATTAAAAAAGAACAGGATAAATCTCCATGAATTAATGAAAGGTGATATACAATCTTACATTCTGTAGCTCCAGGAAATTTTTCTCTGCATGGAAATGATATTTCGTTGCAATGAATTTCCTCTGTTCGTGCGTCATATAATAATGAGAGCAATTCCAGTTGCGTCACACCCGAGACGAAAGTAGACACTTGGCCGTATGTTGCACGTACATGCATGCATGCAAGCATGCATGCATGCATGCATGTATAAATGTATGTATGTATGTATGTATGTATCTATCTATCTATCTATCTATCTATCTATCTATCTATCTATCTATCTATCTATCTATCTATCTATCTATCTATGAAATTTATAAAACTGCTGTGTCTCCGGTTCATATTCGGTTCCGTCTCCTTTTCTGGTACTATAAAAGTATTTGCTCAAGTTCATTCGGTGGGATTAGGTGGATTTCACGATATTCGGCCTGGGTCAAATTTAGCCATATCCGAAGCTGATTTATGTCAGTTCGGTGCTTTCGGATGGTGTTCTTTGGAATTTGATGGCTTACAAATCCATCTATTCCTTTATGTCACACTTTAAAATTGCCTTCCGGTGTATTATTATTATTGTTGTTTTTGTTGTTGTTTTTGTTGTTGTTGTTGCTGTTGTTGTTGTTGTTGTTGTTGTTGCTGCTGCTGCTGCTGCTGCTGCTCCTGCTGCTGCCGCCATTTTCATAACAATTCGATGGTATCAGTGTCCTCTGACCTTGGGATTTTCGCCCAGTTGTACTTTATTGACGATAAATGTCCCACCAAGGGACATTTCGGTGAGTCGTCTCACCATTTCGATGATGAACTACTCGTCCAGAAGCTCTGAAAATAAGCCGTTCAGCCATGATGCACTCTTAGCTTAGGCTAAACGCAGACGACACACGAAACACTATGGCAACTGCTACTGCATCACACATATTTTGATCAAAATACTCGCATATTTGTATTTTTGTTTAATTCTTGTAGGCTACACACATTTAAAATTAAAAATGAGGCAAGTTTCAGAGATTTTTCAGTTCAGTTCGCTCAGCAATATTCCATGTATACATCTCAGGACGTGCACCATGGTGAAAATAGTACCGGTCAGAATGAAGATATAATCCATATTCTGACATATTGAAATACTGTTTCATTTCCACACCTACTGAACAAAAGGAAAGTGGCAATACAGATATAGTACGTAAGATAAAAAAAGATATCATTACTTTATACTTGATGTGTTCTAACGCTCTACTTTGCATCGAGCATCATAATTTCATTCGAGGACATCTGATAAATATATAATAAAGGGGCAAGTACAAAAGGGTGAAGGCTAATCAGACCTAGGGACCCTTTAAGTTACTGTTGATACAAAAAATATGGTCTGGAACATACAAGAAGGTAACCACAGTCAGATTTTTAAATCATGTAAGCACCATGAGGGCCCAGTGGTTAGGGCTTTGTTTGGACTTGCATCTGTCTCAGCAAACAGGGAAACACAATTAAACTAACTTTTAAAAATAAAAGTATCGCAGATGTACTACAGAGTGTCCATATAGCAGACGTGAATGAAGTTTATGAGGAAATCAAAGTGAGACTTGATAAGGCACCGTGGACAATCAGTATGTATTAGGGAGACAGTGCAGTGGCAAAGAAAATCAAATCCAACCTCAAACACTCAACACAGTCACTATTATCAAAGTATGTGCATAGAATCATCATGTTGGCTTGAGCGGATCTTAGAAATGGCCTTATTATGAAAAATGCTTACACTTTCAACAGAGCTAGATCATATCATGACAATGCTATATACCAAAGTACATGACATTTGACCTAACGGTTCTTAAGTTATGAGTCGAACAAAATCCGTTTACGGACTGACGGACGGACGGACAGACAGACAGACGGACGGACACACAGAGACATTGCGATGACATAGGACATCTTTGGCGCTTTTGGGCATGGTGTCCAAAAGAAGAAGATTCGCTGTAACACGTATTTTTGCTTATTTCTTGATCAGTATAAGTGTCTTCCATTTCCGTCAGTTTTCGAAAATCGAATGATATCGAAAGCGACAGATGTGTTGTATCACGTTTTCTGGAACGAGGAATATGCCAAATAACGGCGCCTCGTTACCAAAGGGGCCATAGAAAGCGATTTGAATGCTTGAATGGAAAATGAGGGATGGCTTTGTCACGAAGGTACAGAGATTGCTAGGTACAGTAGAGGTTCAAAACAACCGCCTGCGTTTTTCAAGGAAGGGACTTCGAGTCTAATCAAAATATGAAAGTTTGATGTACGATAACGAAAAGTATAGCTTACTCATGTTTTACAGGTACAACGTTCTCATAATCGTTCCCAATTCTTTTAAAAGCCAGCAAATTGAATATTGCAAGCCCATGCTTTGTTTCGAACAAAGAACTGCATTGTCAATAAGATTTATATAATTTAAATGCCATTACATTCTATTCTTGAAAAGGATTTGTAACTTTAATGGATTGAAAGTACTTTTGTAAGAGACTAAATTTCGCTTTCAAACCATCTAAACTTTCTCTTTGAAATACCTATGTTAACATTATCGGCTGCAAGTCATTTGCTACATTAAATATACATACACAACAACATTTCGAAATCGCTTTGCAGTATTTTAATTGGCCACAGATTTGAAACACTACTTCTTTATATACGTCGCTGCCAAAATTTAGGCTAATAAGGTGGTATTCCTGAACTGTTAGACAAGCCCGACGGTCTACGAAAGCCTAAGAGTGTACTTTCTATGATATTTGTGTATAACAGGTCATGTAAGTATGACTAATTATAAGCAGCTTTTTTAACGATATTATAATTTCTCTCACTTGACAATGTTGCGTTTTATCTGTTGCTTGTGCATCACCTCATAAAACGCAGGTTTTTTCTGTGCCATTTCTTATCAAAACAAGTCAAAAACACAAGTTATACTATCAAGACGATCATTGCATCCAATCCTTTCCATTACTCCAGTTTATTTGTCAATATATTCGCCTGTCTGTCTGTCTGTCCGTCTGTCTGTCTGGAAGATAGTCTGTCTCATAAGCATCCCTGTGTGCTTGTCTACGTTAGTCCTGCTTGTAGAGCATCGTATTTCATTGCTCGGCCTATCTAGTGTGGAATCTATCCCTTTGGCCTGTCATCGAAGGCACAATGTTCCTGCGTAGATGTCGGTCTTAGTCTTTATATTCTGTTGAAATGACTGTTTATGCACAAATTAGGCCAATTTCAATTGCATCGCACCGTTCAGCATGCACTATTCCATTGGTTTCAGTCTCAACAATTACCTTTTCGCAGCTGCGCAGATGTAGACACTAAAGTCCTGTTTTTCTGCCTTTCTCTCATCCTTGCATATTTATCAGTCAATCTCTCTGGTCATCTCTGGCTATATCTTTTGTCCTCGCTGTAAGGGCATGCCCTGGAACCTGTCCCGAATTTTATCTCTGGCTGATGTCTCTTTTTTTCTCCAGACTTTAGCTTGTTAGTCTTTGTCTGTCATTCTTAAAGTATTCACCTCTGTATGTGCATTGTAAATGACATCACTCCAAAACAGACTGAACTTTTTATAGGCCTGGAAAAAATATTTTATTTAGTTTAAAATGTTGAATTTAATAGAAACTCGCACTATTTAACTTAAACATGATACAATGATATGTTACAATCGACGACAACATTACCGAGACATTCAGGTCGATACTAAAACTCTTCCATTGTCGTGAGGTACGTTTGTATATGCCACTTTGGTGCCATATGTACAAACTCACGGATATGATTTATTCCCGATGCGGCAGCGGATGCAACATACAATGAGGCATGTGTTTCGGCGGAAATATAATGCAGTAAGGGAAATGAGATAAAGAATCAATAAATAAAGGTGTCTTCATGATTAAAGCTCACGCTACTATTACTTAATCTAACGCCATGATGCGATGAAATATAGGCCAATGTATTACTCGTCGATGTTTCCTTAATAAAGTTTAAAAACGGATCATACCTTGACAGGGCATGGTTTCTCGCACTTAGACCATTGAATTGTAACAGGAAACGATATATCAACGAAGATGGCAAACACCTTGGCGTGATTATTAGAGCATGCGCAGAGCGATGTTCTGAAGAATTCGTTCATTTGCAAGTCTTAAAAATGACAGTCGAGGGAGCTGCGTCTGCCAGAAAGGTGACGTGTTCAGTTTGTCACAATTAACAGGAAATAGCTCTCTTCTTGCACTCCATTTGTTTTTTGTAGTTGATGAAAGTGACGTGTTAATCAAGATGTAACAGCAAGACAACGTTCACCATCTGTTGGCGCTCGATATTGTACATTGACATTCAGCAATGAAGCCTATAAGAGTCTAACTGCAGACAGGCTTAGTGTTACGCATCGCGTCACTAGAACACGGGGAGAAATCTACATTTCAGTTACTACTGTGCACAGAGCTGGGTTCACATACCTTACTATAATGGTTACCACCAGCCTTTTTACTTGTGTGCGAAGTAGTTTATTTGAATGAACGAATTTATAATCGCAACAAGTACAAAATGTTAGGATCGGTTAAAAGGGAGATTTTGAGAGTCAATTTAAAGAAACATCTTGCTTATTAATAGAAGACTTAGATAACCTAAACCAATTGTATTCCTGTTAAGCATTGCTTGTTTGGAATTCACTAGTACTTATTTAGATTAAAAGATAATATTTTTGGCTTGTGAGTATCTGTTTCCTTATTAGTCTGACAACAATTTAAGCTTATTCATTGGCCTACAATCCTTTTATTTCATAAAGTCAGTGAATTAATGCAATAGGGACTTTGCGGGAAATCTCGGATGTCTTTGCGGTCCAAAATGAACATCGTCACTTATGTTGTTACCCGGATTCTCCACCATGTTCGGAATGGGAAAATCACACAAATGTCATTTTTTCCAGAAAGAGTTCTGAAAAAAGGCAGAACTCGATGTAGTCATTGTTGCTATCCATAAAACACAAATGGTACGATAGCATTTGGCAAAGGGACTTTTACAAAGGTGACTCAGTGACTCAAAAGAATCTCTCTTCGAGTATCTGCATCGTTATGCACTTAGCTTGCAGCTTCCAAATGGTCTAGATGCATTGCTTGTTGGTCAAAATCAGAGCTGCATATTCCTATAGCATTTCCTATTTTAAAGGTCATTTAAAAAGTAAGCGAATAGAAATAGTATCACTTTAAACTTGCCTATATTACTAGGAAGGTATATCGTACTCGTGATGCGCTGAAATAGAAAACGTTGCATTTGGTTTATTAAACAACTTCATTTCGCGTACAAAAAGTCCACGTCACTATTGTCACAGGCTGAATTATAGAAAGCTGTTGTCAACATTTCATCATGACATATATTGTCCACTATTAAATGTGACTCGGATCCCTAATGATTTAAAATTATTCTTTGGAGAAAACATTCATATTGTCATGACAGGATTATTAAAGAGTTTTGCCGTATGTCAGCTATACCAAACGACCGTTCCAAAAAGCCAACAGTTTGAAAACAACTGTGTACAGATGTTGCGTGTTCAGTAAAACATGCCCTTGAAAACGCCTCTCCGATAAGGCCAGAAAAGCACAAAATTCAGAACAAAATAAACAAGGCAATGAAGCAGCTTGTCAACCAGGTGATAACAGTCGAGCTTCATTTCTCTTTTGAATGGCTGGTGACAACAAAAGGTTAGTTTCGTTCATTCTGTGTCAGAAGGTCAATCATTTCGAGCATGTTGTCGTTATACTGACATATGCAATACGATTTTCTTTTTCAGTCCACCCTACACTGTTCGGAAACAATGTGTGATGGTTTGCAGAAGATGTTGGAGAGTCAGGATCAGAAGTAAGTTTGGCCGTGAGAAACAACAGCGTAGGAATCCATCTAATCTGTTTCGAGTACACATCGCTTTTGCGAGATGATTTACTTGACATTTATTATCGCGACGATTTCCGTCCTAATCATCATCTTTAATATCATCAACATTGCGGTCTTATATAAGATACGAAAGTTGCCGCAAAATTCTAGGTACTTCATGCAATCGCTCGCCGTCGCTGATCTAGGAGTGGGAATTCTATCGGCGTTCGGCATCCATCCTTCTGTGAGTGGTTACTGGCCTTATGGCGAGTTAGGCTGTCGGACACTCGGTGCATGGTGGTCACTGTCTTGCGGTGTGTCTGTATATTCCCTCTTGTGCATCAGCATCGAACGCTACCTTGCCATTAACTACCCTCTAAGGTATCATACCTATGTAACGGGGCTACGCTGTGCTGTTGCCATTTTCCTGGTGTGGACGATCAACTTATCCTGGGCTACATTCCTGTGGGTCAGGTCTCAAAATCAACCATACTACAATTACAACCCTGGCAGCTACATGTGCATCCCTATGTGCCGGTATAGCGAGTGCAAAATGTATAAGACAGTCGGTGTCGTGTTCTACTCTGTATTTCCAAGCGTTCTCATGCCGTGCATCTATGCAAACATCATCTACGTATCCCATAAACACCAAAAGCAAATGGTAATGAGACGGAATACATCCAGCGGCAACAATGAAAACCAAGATGTCCCTGACATCAGGGTCGAAAGGAAAACGACGAGAAATTTTCGAGCTGCGAAATTATCACTCGTAGTCACTGGAGCCCTCTACGTCTCCTGGATCCCATTTGCAATAAAGGCAGCAAAGAGTTTGTCCTTCTCACCGCATGTGGAGTTTGTCATCACTTGGCTAGCTTTCTCCAACAGTCTCTGGAACTTTCTCATCTACAGCGCGATGAACAAGGGTTTTCGAACGACGATGGTTCGGTTGTTTATGGCAGTGTTTTGCAAGAAGACCTACATCGAACCTTTCCCTTCGGATAGTCGGTCTATCGAAAATGCTCTGAAAACAGTTGGGTGAAACTTTGACGGACGTTGTAGTAAGCATGCCTGTGAATACTGTATATATGCGAATCATCTATTGGCAAAAGGAATTTTGTCAGAAGGAATTTATTGACCAAATGTTCTACCTTTGTATGTATCCTTTGCAGATTTTCTACTGTTTTGTCGTCTTGCAGAGGTATAGCATCTACAAAAAGTACAGATTAAAAGACAGCTGGCATATCTTTGCTCTTTATTCAGAAAGTTTCCCCAATTATAGGAACTGTACAATGTAATATGTATATCATCTGTTGCTTTTTAAAAAATTAAAATTTAATTTTTTTCTAATCAGTGTATACTATTTAGCTGGTTCATTATTCAAACCGTATGGCTTAAGTTTATTTGCCAATTGCCTGTTAGCAGCTGTGTTACTTTAAAGTATGTCTGAATTATCAGATTTCGCATTCATTACTGCTCAATTTACCTGGAATGTACAGCCTTTTCACGAACTTTCCAGTTCCGGTGAACTTGAGCTCTTACAAGCATAAAAGGTCGAAAACTACATTGTTCCAATTTAAGCACAAACAAAATGCACATACAAGTGCCAACATATACACACTGGGGTACACTTGCACTCATTTATCCAAAGTCATACAGAGGAAATACTTGTTTAAACTTCTCACAATTTATAATTGTATATAGTCATTTTCCTGAACTGCAAAAATGAGGACGAATGTTTACATTTTACAGCATACTTTGAACTAACCAGACAGATCTTTTCCCTTTTATCACTTTTGATGTAAATGCAAAAAGTGCAATGCAAATAAAATGTTATACCGGAAGCAATCCTATTTGATTGTTTGTTTGTATAAAGATTCCCCTTTCCTACCGGTAGCTTTGAAAAAACGCTCTCTCAGAGATCTCACAAT